>NC_072732.1:220706348-220886093 GCF_026930045.1 Uloborus diversus
CTTGAATACTTGGCTGCTGAGGTTTTGGAGTTGGCAGGTAATGCTGCAAGGACAACAAAAAAACCAGAATCATCCCAAGACATCTCCAGCTCGCCATCAGAAACGACGAAGAGTTGAACAAGCTTCTGTCAGGAGTCACCATCGCTCAAGGTGGTGTTCTCCCCAACATTCAAGCTGTTTTACTCCCCAAAAAGACCGAAAAGAAAGCATAAATCCCCTACCGACGGTGGAAAAAAAAAAAAAAAAAGGCCCTTTTCAGGGCCACACAATTCACTTGAATGGGAATGTTTATACGAAATACTTTTACTAACACTTTGTATTTCATTTGCACATATTTACCACTAAAAAAAATCAATTTTTGATGTTATACCAAGCTTAACTCTTAACCTCACTTGAAGTTTTTGATTCAATTCTTATGAAAGAATTCAATTTGTAAAACTAGCACCTAGTTTACAAGATACAACCTAGCTTTCTGTTTTTTTTTGACAGAATTTTGTTCATTCCAAACAATCATTAAAGCTAGCAAAACTTTTCTGAGTCCGATCACCAGTTTCTTTAAGACGCGGAACGATATACCCGAAAACGGTCGAAAATTTTCTAAGTCCAACTTCACTTTTTTTTCACACGGGGATCAATATACTCAAATTACGACGCATCTCGATTGCTTTCTCAATTTACATTTCGGTTATGCATGTTTTCTCTCGTGATTAAATTCTTTTGGTTTTATGCTAAAATTTGAATTAATATTCTGCAGTGCCATTTATTTGGCCAAGTAAATAATTTTGAATAACTAAGTTACGTTTATTTTATTTCGGCGAAGCATCGTAAACATGGCGTATCAATAGCAGAAAAGTTTCGATAATCATTAATTACACTCGCTCAATAATAAACAATTTCGGAAGATTGATTTCCTAGCAGGAAACGCTTCTTAAAACTAGCTATTATTTACTCCAATATCCCAGGTATGGAAAACTATGATAAGTAATATTAATTAAA
The DNA here is from genome assembly GCF_026930045.1 of Uloborus diversus. Classification (NCBI taxonomy): domain Eukaryota; kingdom Metazoa; phylum Arthropoda; class Arachnida; order Araneae; family Uloboridae; genus Uloborus; species Uloborus diversus. The sequence continues at coordinate 220,707,345 of NC_072732.1, forward strand.
CAAAAGTAGAGTTTTAAATTTATTAAAACTCTACTGATGCTCAGAAGAGAAAGTGATTCTTTTCCACTTACCTTCTTATTATACTCCAACTATTGCAGACACCACTAGTAAAATAAAAATAAAAAAAAACTACTACAGCTTTACTTAGCGAAAATTGTAGTTTATTTCCAAAATTAAACAGAATGTCTACCGTCGAAGCGCACAACATTCGAAGACCAATGGCATGGCGCTCGTTACGTTTTCCCGCGGTTCTCGGTCACAGCCCCGGTAGTAACGGCTCTCCTCTCATTTCAACTACCATTCGATTTCGCCTTACCGCCGATACCATTCCCGAAAAAGCCCCGAATTACCTGCAGCGGTAAAAACAACTCTTTTTTTTCATTCAAGAAGGCCCCATGTCTTTCCCCATACACGTATTCGAGAATAATTTATTTTTTCGATTGAATCACAAACAACTACTGCTACTGCTAAAATTTAGAAACAACTACTTCCACTTTGCGCTTTCGAAAACAAAATTGCACATGTAGCCGCGCAGGGCGGCTGTCAAGAAATTTTAATTAAGGGGTTAGAGGGGCTTGCGACTACGCGGAGCAAGCCCCTCTAACCCCTTAATTAAAATTTCTTGACAGCCGCCCCTGCGCGGCTACATGTGCAGAAAAGAAAGGAAAAAAAAAACAGCTTTTATAGCTTTCGAAAGCACAAACGCGGTTTTCCAGGTGAAGAAGACTTTATGGCGCCATAATAAACTTGCTGTGGCGCCGAAGTAGACTTTATGGCTACAACTTAGACTTGTCGTCGTCGTATTCTAAGCACAGCGTTCTTGACGCCACGTAAGACATCTAGGCTGCAGGAGGTATTTTATTTTTTACATCTGCCTGTTTCTGAACTTGGTGCACTGCAAACATTATTTTTTTCGCATTTCATTGATTCAATTAACCTTGCATGTACTTATGTCTCATGTGCAAAATTTTTCATTTATTCTATCTTTCTTTTAAAAACTGCAATTGAAAAAAAGAAAGTCTCGGTTATAATATCGCGGTCCATGACAGTGTACCTGAGCCTCACTGATATTATCTCTTATAACTTACTTCTACAGTTCTCCGAATACGTGTTTCCCTTTTGAACTAATGCAATTGTGATAATAACGATTTTGTTTTGTTTTTTATACATCTATTGTTCAACTGTATTTTGAAAGCTAGTGTTATAAACTAGATATTAATTTCTCACACTGAACACTGCACATAATCTTAAGCTGCGGTTGGTAAGTAAACTAAATTAATGTTTTTTCGAATTGAATATACGGAATAAAATGTCTTTTAATTCAATATGATCCCATTAACTGCACCTCCAAATGTAATTTGTTATTTTACTTCTCCTGATGGGAGGGGGGGGGGGGGGCAACCGATGTATTTTTCATATATTTATGTAAGGTTGACCCTCGTTCTACGCGGGGGGGGGGGGGGTATCGGTTCTAAATAGTTAAGTTCCATAGAAATGCCTCGTAAATTGACCAAATACTAGTGTTAAAATAGGGGTTTGGTTCTGTAGATATCATAATACTTCATGACTAATTTATAAGTTGGATGCGTACTTATATCGTCTTTTATGCACAATGTGCATGAAAAACACAGAAATTAATTTTGTGTTCTGTTTAAAAAGTAATCTGATCTAAGCATCCATGATCACTAGCGTCATTTAAATGATAGAATCTTCTTTCACTAACAAATCAGAAAGATAATTTCTATTGTCTAGGAATGGCTCAAAATTTTCAATGTGAATGTTTTTGGTTGTGCATCAATGAAGTCAGTATCCTCATTGGTTTTGGGCTCCTTTGTCACCCCCTAAAATCTCTCCTTCCAGTAAGTTCTGAACTGTGTGAGTTTAATAACTTTATTTCTGGAAAGAGCTCTGGAACAAATCTCATAGATTATCTCCAGTGGCCCAAGCTCGATTATTAGCAGGCCAAAATGCAGTTGATTGCTCTGCATCAGTGTAAAACCGAAACTTATCCGCATAAAATAAAATAAAGGTGTCAAATATTAAACCGCGTCTAATGATTGCTTTCAGATTATTCCTAAAGAAAGACAGTATATATTTCAGGTGTTTCCAAATCAGTTGTTAACTAAATATAATTTAATTTGGATATAAATTTCAATCTTTACAAAACAAAAAGGGATTTGTGACAGGAAAAAGTATTTCAAACCCATGATCTGACAACATTATTAAAAGTATTTGTTTATAAAATGGGAAAAAATATGCTGCAAGACTACTTCAATTCATTCAAAAGGATTTGAATTGCTATTTAAAAAAAAATCCAAAGACAGTTGGCAGATAAAGGTCATTTAAAAAAATGGCCAATGGCCAAAAAACTTAGAGGGCCGCCAGTGTTGCCGAGTTTAAGGGAGGGGAATTGGAGATATTTTTAACCAAATTCAGAAAAATAATGAATAAATATATTTTTACATATTTTAAAGGAGAATTATTTAGTATCTATTAACATGCTGTTTGGAAAATTGAGTTTAAAAAAGTTTTTTTTAATTTCTCGCCAAAAAATCAATATGTGAAAAGTCGGCAAGAACCTGCATTTTAGATGTAGTTTTTTAGCCCAATAGCCTCCAAAGCAATGTGGATAAGTTACAATTTAGCAGATAAAATTTTGCACTTTTCAAGAAATTAATCAACCCCCCCCCCCCCCAAAAAAAAGGATTTATGGTGCATTTTATGTTATTTTTTATATTAGTTTTAAATTGACTGCCATATATACATAAAATTGATTTAGATGATCGAAAAAAGATCTGTCAAATGAAGAAAGTTTTTATTTTCCATTATAACAATTTTATTTTGAAAGGGTCCAGTCTCAAGAACCACCCATCTTTCCTACAACTCGGAATACATGCTACTTAAAGAGAATTCATAAATAAAGTGTTTTGTAAAAATTATTTTTAATATTAATGAAATGTAAAAATTGAATTTCAACTGATCTGTTGTTAATATATAGTGTTTTTTCTCCCTCCCCCCCCCCCTTTTTTTGCACAGAGGTTGTTACTTAAATAAAACTCCAAATTGCTGTAAAAGCTGCAATCCTTAAAGGAGGAAAAGTTTATTAACTTTCTATAAAATGTAGGAATATGAGAAAACTATTTAGTCGGATATTATCAATTTTATGTAGATTTAACTTTTTTCAGCTAAAAAAGTTCTTATATATTTAGAAGCAGTTTAATGAACATATAGTTTTTCTTAATCAGCACACAGCAGATTTTATTTCCTAATTCGTTTCTATCAAACTAATTGTAATGCTTTATATCTTAAAATGATTCCATAACTTGTATTTCAGATGAAACAAGCAACTATCCGAGTAACAAACCTGTCTGAAGATGTAAGGGACTCTGACTAACAAGAGCTGTTCCGACCTTTTGGGACAATTGCACGTATTTATCTTGCAAAAGATAAATCAACAGGGCAGTCTAAGGTTACTATATTTTTCTTTTATTGTACTAGTTTTACATTTGGAAACTTTTAAGATTTCGAAAGTAATGTTGATTTATTGGCATTGGATTTATTCATTAAAAATTATTGAATTGTTTTTCATTTCTGGCTACAGCTTGTTTTAGAACTTTTGCTAATTAGTATGCTTCGGAAAGTTACAAACCTTGCATTTCTTCCAAATGAAATTCTCTTTCATGTTAAAACCCAACTAATTTAAGAAACCTGTCCGAGAGGAAATTTAACTAACCAAAGGAGATTAAAAGGGAGGGATCTAAAATTTCAATATAGATTTGGTGAAATTGAATATTTTAGAATTTATCCTGGATAAAATTTTAAAAATCTAGTTTTAAAATCTCTAATCGTTGTAAAGCACTGTTGAAGTTGTGCATAAACTAGACAACTTGCTGAAAAAATACTTGCTCTCTCTGTTACATCCCCTTCTATTGCGAATTTTATATTACCACCAGAAGTTGCCATGCTCGTTTTTGCCCATATTTTTCAAAAAGCTCTTTTTTTTCATTTGATTTCCTTTTTTTTTTTTGCCCCTCCAAATCAAACAATTTTATTTTTGACTAGCCGCCTTCGGCGACCAGCTGGTCCGCCTCTTTACGCCAGGGTTGCCGCCTTTGGCGGCTGCATAGACAATTTAGCGACGGTATTAATAAATGGTTTTCTCTATATATCAATATTATCATCTGCCTTTTTACGCCACTGTTGCCGCCTTCGGCGGCTGCTTAAATAAGTTTCGTGGCGGTATCAATCTATCTATATCTATATCATTATTAATTTAAATGAAATATTTTCTAGATCTATCTCCAGTTCCGTCGTTTGGAATATTTTTAAAGGAGGGGAAGGGGAGACACAAACTGCTTGCACTTCATGCAAATTTTGTCGAAAAATAACAAAAAACACTTCCACTTTTACTTGAAAGCATTGTTTTTTCAAAGTCATGGTGTGTGTGGGGGGGGGGGGCATTGACACCCCGTTGAAGTTCCTTAAATAACGGGCATGTCTCTTTCTTGCTCGACCTCTTTCGACCTCTGCATTTGTCTGTCTGTCTGTCTGTCTGTCTGTCTGTCTGTCTGTCTGTCTGTCTGTCTGTCTGTCTGTCTGTCTGTCTGTCTGTCTATCTATCTATCTATCTATCTATCTATCTATACAATCTATGCGTATCTTCTACCTCTGACAGTAATTAACAATGTTTTCAAATCGCAGCGCCCCCCCCCCCCCAACCCCCGTTGTTGTTCTTTAAATAACGGGGTCTGTCTATCTCTCATTGTACATCGACCTGTAGATTTATCTTTCTCTAGATCCATGGAAATTTACCTCTGATAGTAATTAACAATCTTTTTTCAAAGGAAAAAAATATTAATTCGAGAACAAAATTAAAAAAAAAAAATTTTTTTTTGTACACTCAATGTATATCTATCTACCTATTCGATCCATCTCTAAATTTTCTCATCTATCTCTATTTATATTGATCTAACCTCCAGTCTTATTCCCTAACAAAAAGAAAATCATGCAAAAGAAAAGCGCTTACTTATTTATTAAAATGCACAAAAAATTGATGTCTTTGTGGTACCCGGAGTTTGCCAAAGTATAAAAATCATTGTTTTTAGTGAAATTCAAAAAAAAAAAAACTTTTATTCACATTATAGAACAAATTAATGTACCATTCCGCTAAAAGAAAAAGAGCTGAATTATATTACACAACAATGTATCAACTGAAACCAAAGAAAAATAATTCATGAAACAAAAAATGCATTCAGTTTTTAATATTAATAATCAAAGATATTTATGATCAAAATCTTAGCTTTCGCAATGACGAAGTCACAGCATGGCCAACTTCAGAACATCGCTAATAAAAAAACACAAGAACTTAAAAGCACAGCTTGACATAATGCAAAGAAAATTCGTTCCTCCAATTACAATTTAGCGATTAAGATTCGATGCCTCACATCGAATCGAAATCCAAGTAGTGACGTCAGAGGCATAAAAGATTGAAGAACGCTTTTTTTCGAACGATGCGTCGAGAGACATAATGTGTTCAGCATTAAAAAAATTGTTTAAAAAAAACTAATGCATATTTTTAAGAACGTTTTTCTTCTGAAGAGGGCGAAATGTTTTTAATATTAACAACTTAAATTTTAGAAATGGGGCTTTCATACTTCTAGCATGATGATATTAGAAAAAGTAAAACCCGGGAAAAAATGCAAATTAAAGGTTTTTCAAGAATTCGTAAAAAATACAAAGATTGCTCTATCTTCAAATTTTTTTCATTCATCATATTTAAAATTAAATTTCCTACACTATAGTGCAAAAAATATTTGTGTGGTGCGATTGGTTCGTGGACTGTGAGGTAAAAAGTACTAAAAAGTGCAAAAAAAGCACATAAAACATTAAATAACTTTTTTTCTAATTAAAATATCAAAAATCGAAGCCCGTGGTGCACAACTTCAGCAAAAACTACACCTGTATACCAAATTTTATCTTTCTAGGCCTTACCGTTTTCCCGGGATGCGCGCCACCCACCCACCCACACACACACACACACACACACACAAACATCTTATTTTATTATATGTATAGATTGACCATAAACCTGCTATTTTTCACCTTATAAATCGAAGGTGAATGTTTCGGTATTCAGCTGAAATATACTCTACTACCGGTACCAGCACAGATCTTCCCATAGTAGAAAATTAAATGGTCATTTGGTTCGCTTGTATATTTACAAATAATGGATGATGAATTTCTCGCCAATTTGCTATCAGAGGTCGAAATTAGCATCAGCTACTTAGGTGCCATTGGCAACCAATATTTTTTTCTTAGGTGCCGTTATGCTTTACTTGATTGCAATTTCCAAATGCGTTCAATAACATGCTGAAATTTATACTAAACTATAATATGTATGAAAACAAGCTGATATATATGTACAATGCATTAAAATAATGCATTTTGGAATCACCTGCTAAGTTTATACAAGTACCATAATTACTATTAACTTAATTTAGTGACATAAAACCAAAAAAAAAAAAAACAAATTCTAGATTTTAAAAGTATTAAAAATATTGACAAGATGCAAAAGGATTGCAATCTTGAACACGATACGCAATTTTCCACAAAGTGCAAGTTTAGTGTTGGAATGATTTCGAAAATAAATTTATTCATTAAAAAGAAAAACAATTGCAGAAAATAAGTTAATCTGAGTGTCATGCGACTAATTGTCAAAATATTAATATATTTACTTACAAGATGCAAAAGGATTGAAAGGTCCAAAACAAGAATAAATTTCTCACAAAGCACGTGCTCATTGTCCGCATGTTTTGAAAAAATAATATATTATAAATTAAAATAAAAAAGAAAATAAGCTAACCTAAAGGTAGCATATGTAAAAATAACTTCTAGATTTTAAAAGTATTAAAACATTGACAAGATGCAAAAGGATTGCAATCTCGAACACGATACACAATTTTCCACAAAGTAAAAGTTTAGTGTTGGAATGATTTCGAAAATAAATTTATTCATCAAAAAGAAAAACAAATGCAGAAAACAAGTTAATCTGAAGTGGCATGTGTCCAATTGCCAAATAATATTAATATATTTACAAGATTCAAAAGGATTGAAAGGTCAAAAGCGAAAATAAACTTCCGGCAAAGCACGTGTTCATTGTCCACATGTATTGAAAAAATAATATGTTATAAATTAAAATAAAAAAGAAAAAAAGCTAACCTAATCGTAGCATATGTAAAAATAATTTCTATATTTTAAAAGTATTATAATATCGGCAAGATGCAAAAGGATTGCAATATCAAACACCGGAACTATTATTCCGAGAAGAACGTGTTCAATATTGTAAATTGCATTTATGATGTGTTTTGAAAAACAATTAAGCGCAATTTAATAAATATCTTTAAAAATAATAATAGAAATAAAAAAAAAACAAATGAACCGCCTGCACTAATCAACAAGAAAACTACTTATTGTTTCGAATCTTGCAGTAGGACAACCAGCGATGAATCCAGTATCTTCTTTTTTTCCAAAATCTTTACAGATTTTACATACCATCAGGTCTTCACCCTTTCTTTCCAACCACGGAAACTGCTTTTGCCACTTGATGAAAGTTGCAGCGTTGACACTTTTCCGTGTACATTTAGAAGTCGCATCTACTTCGTCATTATTTTTTTCTATTTCGACTTCATCGGCAATCCTTGGCCGTTTATTTCCGCTAGTATTTAGTGGCGTAAAATATGACTTTAAATTACGTTTACTCATATTTTCAACAAATAAAAAATGATGGTAGCGATGATTTTAAAAAACAGAAAGAAAAAAAGATGAGCGAAATCCTGTGGGAAAAAAAGGAATCCTCGTGGGGATTTCCTTCCAGGAAATTTTCCGCGATCGCAACGCATGCAGATGTTTTTGGAGACAAATCTTCCGAAAGTGAAAGCTTAGTAGGGGGGAAAGCTAGGCGTCACAGTGACAACTACGTTTCAAATCGCGGTCGTAAAAATGAAATTTACAGTTGCAAAATACGACTAACGACCGCTAATTTCAAGCACTGTTTGCTATGTTAATTTCCTTGTCCATGGCCGCATATGGTAGTTTTCTCCTCTATGTTATGGTGATTGGTTCGTCCATGTTATAATAATTTGCTCTTTAAAATGACCTTAAAATTTGAATAGAAAAAGAAAATCAAATTTTTGAAAAATTCCTTTGATTCAGTTTTTGCAAACAAGTGCAAGGTTCTATTTATTATTATTATTTTTATGAAAGTAGTAAAAACTCACCCCTGCCCCTCCCTTCACTTTTTGTACATTAAAACTTTGTGATAGTGGTGGCCACTAAGTTTTTTAGATCTGGATTATTTTGCTTTAATGACGAAATATTTCTAAATCAAATATATATTTTACTGGGTGTCCTTGAAAGTCATGGGAAATCATGGATTTCAACTATGATCGAATTTGGTGCTGAAAAGTCAGGATTTTCAGGAAAAAAAAATGCGCCAAAAGTATCATATCAAGAGATTTTTCTGAAAAAAAAAAACATACAGTATACATTTAAATTTTTCATTTGCATAGATTTAAATTTTTTACCTTACCACTTTTTTCCAAAAAAGAAAAGGAAATTCACAATCATTTCTTTTTCACAAAAATAAAAAAAGTTCACAAAAAATATTTTGCTTTTTCACATAACGGGGACTTAAAAAATGAAACCTGGATTGTCCCCTGATATTACTGTGTGACATGCTGACATGTGACTTTGATTTCTGCATATCACATGTTTCAACAACTTATAAAAGTTTTAGTTTGGCTTTTACTGCATTGTCAAGTGATACATAATTAGAACAGAACTTTTATTCATGAATTTCATTCTAGAGCACAGCTTGCCCATCGCAGTATCGGATCAGGCAAAAATCTTTCATTAAAAATTAGATTACTGATACAACTATTTTAAGAAATATTTGTGTTCATCTACAAAAAATTTCGTCCATTTTTTAATTTTTAAAGAAGTATGCCTTAATATGCGATTTAGTACAAATTACAGTTTTATGCTCTTTTTCTGTTTGTAAAATTGATTTTGTATGTATTTTTAGAGTTATTTATGCGTATGTATTGCACTTATGTCAAGTAGTGTTATTACATGTTTTTAATCGAATAGTAGTGTTGCATTTTGAAAAAAAATGTCATGCTGCATAAAATTTCCTGTATATCCTCTTTTTTTTTTCAAAATGTTCCTATATTATTTTGAAAAATTCCTATACTGTTTGCAAAAAATTCCTTTATTTTCCATCGAATTCCTGTATTTTTTTCAGAAAATTCCTATATTTTCCTATATTTTTGTTGGCAAATGTCACTTCTATCCCTGGTCTAATCTTAAACCGCATATACTGCATATAATTGAAACCAGGATTGGCAAGTTTCTGCCGAGACGGTTAAAACCACTGGTAGAAACCGGTTAAAACCGACATGGCAAAAACCTCTTTCTGCCACATTTGCAACATAAACTGGATAAAACTCACAAAATGACAAAAAATAATTATTGACATACAATAGAAAATACATTTTGCCATGAAAAAAATTAATTGTTAACCAAAGTACAATTTAATTACAATATTACCACAATTAAAAATCAAATGTTAAATTTTTTGGACCCTGCTGTTGCCTCTTTGAAAAGGTGGTTTAAAAAATCTAAATAGTTTCTCGATTAATATTCTTGTAATGGTAATGGAAGAACTAGCAGGCAATGCGTCAAGGAACAAGACAAATGTATACATACATATTTTTTTAAACTGGTCCACCATGTAGTAACTAGGGGGTAGTGGTAAATATTAGACTGGAAAAAATAAATTTCAAGAAATGGGGGCAATTTCTTTTGCAAAGCTATGACATTAGGTACAAAATCTAGGTTAATATTGGCAAGTAAAATTCTGGCACATTCTTCTTGAAGCGCATAATTATTTTAATCACAAGCAATTAAGATGGAGCATATAAGTGAGCAAATTACAATCAGTAATGCCTGTTTAATTCTGAATGTCACTCCTCTTTTCTGAGCACCCATATGATGTTTCGTCCTTTCTTAGATTTAAATCCAAACATTACAAGCATCTGCAATTGATAAGTTTCCTTTCTGAACTAAATTAAGGAAACTAGCATTGCATGTTATTTTTTACAATGAGGAAATGAATTTTTTAGTTTACTTAAACAAATATCACTTAGTAATTTTAAGTTTTTGCCTGTTTCTGCCAATTTTTTCCGGTTATAACCAGTTCTTCTGCCACTGGCAAGGCAAAAAACTAGTTTCTCCGGGTAGAAAGCCAACCCCCGCGTAAAATAAACCCCATTTAAAGCGTGGATCTGTTGTATTTTATTTATTTATTTATTGGTGGTACATGTAGATAGTCTGTCCCGTACCTCCCTAATTTTTTGAAAAAAAATTTTTTTTGAATTATTTTACATCATATGCCCATTGTTGGATATTCATTTTTTTTTTATTTACTTTGCAATTTGCACATCATTGAAATTAATTAATTAATTTCTATTATATATATATTAAAATGTTTTTTCTCTTGATACTTAATTTTTTTTTTACAAAAAATTGTTTAGAAGTTGTAGTTTAAATTATTAGAAAGATATATTATTCAAATGACCACAATTTACCGCTGATACATGCAATGAACAGAAATTGAAATATATGGCATTTATTTAATTCTTATTTATGTATTTACAGGGTCTCCGCACACTGGGAAAGTATTGGATTTTGACGAAGTAAGAAGTAGTTTTCAGTGTTAAAGACATTAGCTGCAGTTTAGGACCATCCAAAGTGTAAGAATTTTGTCAGATGTTTGAAATGATTCAGAGTTTTTGTGTACATAGTTCCTTTAATCATTTTACTTTCAGCAAAGTTATTGTTTTATTATTTGTATTTGTTGTCTCGTTAAAATGTATATAATTGTTCATTATTAAACTTTTTAAAAACAAAAAAAAAGGCTTCTTTTTAAGCCAAAGAAGACAAACTGTTTTTAATTAAAAAAACGGCCAGCATGGCTTTTTTTTAGTAAAATCCAGCTTTTTTTGCAGTTATGCATTTCTGTTTTAAGTGTGAGTGTTTAGGGGTCTGGCCAGAGGAAATTTGGGCCGGATTAGACCCAAGGGGCTTTTTTGAAAAAAAAAAAAACCATTATTTAGCCCACTTTAGGGTTTTTAAAATTTTTCTGAGAAGTTTTTAAAATAATTAATTAATTAATTTAAATTCTTTCACAATTTAAACTTTTTTATTTCTTTTTCACCACAGACAATGGACATAAAAAATGAATTTTGAAATTTAATAATATTTATTAACTCTTTTGACGGCATTAAAAAAGTACTCCAAAGATTTAAAATAAATATATTTAACTTTTATCTTTAACTGGTCAATAAATAACTCAAATTATCTTGACTAAGTCCTGTCACGTCTGATTTTCTCAATATTTGTAGATTGTACAGAGGAAGCTACTCTAGCTCAAGAACTTTCATGTGAATTATTTTCTGCAAACCAACACGTCAGAAATCTCGAATAAACAAGGTATAATTTTTAGAAACAGGTTTTACAAATGGTTGGACAGAAAACAGAATATGATGTACAGTATTTTCATTATCTTAGGAAAACTTTTAATATTTCTTACTCTGTCTGTACACAGAAATAGAAAAACAGGCAACATAAAATTAAAAGAAATGTCTTGATTAAGCTGGATTCAGTAAAAAGGGATTTAAACTACTTGAGGTTCTACAGTAGTTATGCATAACAAAATAAAATACAAAGAAATACAAAAAAAAAATGTAGTAGTTAAAAACGAACAATAGATTTTATCACACAAGAAGTAACTTTGCCTTAACTGTTGGGTAATCATGGAAACTAAAAAATCTGAAACTTCATTGTTCTTGGGTTTTGTCATCTTTTCTTCAGAAAACGCTGAATTTTCCAACTTTTTTTACCCGAAGACAATTTTTGTGCTTTTTCCATATACTTATGCTACAAGTACCTACCCCACATTTTCTCTAAAAAAAAAAAAACAAAAAAAAACACATTTCTTTTTAAAAACCCAGCTTTAGTTGGGTTTTTTTGGGGGGTTTTATTTAAAAAATACCCTGGACCCATGGCTTTTTTTTTTTTTTTTTTGAACCTGGGGTTTTTGCCAATCCTCATTCCTTTGGAGAAAAACCAGATTTTCCTGCAGTTAAATACATAAAGGTGATTGTTTTTTTTGGGGGGGGGGGAGGTTCTTTGTATTTGATGGACTATAGCATTTACAGCCCTGAAACTTGTCAAAGTTTGAACATACCTTGGGGGGGGGGCACCATGAAGCCTTAATTTAAAAGTTATTAATTAAAATATAAGTTTAAATTTCATTTATTTCCCTTAATTAACATTTTATGTCGTTGAAAAGGGTTTTTGTTTCTGAAGAAGGTGTTTGTTTGATTTCTGTCAATCAATTAGAACAGTAGATATTAGCGATAATTGAAGCTAAACTTCATGATAAATTTCAAATTGACTTTACTGTAGTGTTGTCCTCTTCTTCTGCAGATGGCGTGTTCAGATAGATCAACCGAGCATAGCTAGATAATGTAAACGCATGCAGGGGCGGATTTACTGTCTGTTCAAATTGGTGTGGCAGTTGAAAACCGTAAAAACCATATTCCTCCCCTCAAACCCATCATGTAAGGGGGAGGGCAGGGAATCAGTTGCTCCTCCCCTTTATCCTGTATTTTTCAATACTAATTGCCCCCTCACGAATTTATCACATCCTTGAAGTGTTAAATCTCTCCTTTGGGGGCTATCACCTGCAGGATTGGAAACCACTGTTCTAAGTCATAGCAAAATGTATTATCATACCAGTATAGTGTAATCCATGGAAGAAAAAAGGTTGGAAAAACACATATAGAAATATGAAAATTATGAATGTTCAAAAAAGGGGGGGGGGGGGGGGAGTGGCGAGCTTAGGTTGAAATCAAAAAGTGGGTAATGCTGTCCATCTTTGACTACACTAATTGTCTAAACTTAATTTGAAGCAAATTTGTGGAATGTACTTGAGTGAAATTAGCATGAAGCGATATGTAGTTATTCCTTCAATTTTATATTATTGCTTTTATGAAATGACTGTCATGGAGGGGGCGGTCACCCCCACCCAGGGACGGATTTGAAAGTGTGGAGGCCGCCCCCCCCCCCCCCTCCAATCAGGGTTCGGAAAGATGATCATATTTTTGAAAATATCCAATACTTTGATATATATCCGAATATTTTGATATATATGTATATATCCAATATTTTTGATCAGCACTTTAAGTGTAAATACATCCTGAAGTTACAGCTATTTTTTTTTTTTAAATATTATTATTTATATTACAGGTTTTTTTTAAATATTATTATTTATATTACAGGGGTAGAAGTAATCCTATATATCCTATATTTCCTATATTTTCAAAATAGCATCAAAATCATCCTATATTTCCTATATTTTTCAAAAATGTCTTATATTTCCTATATTCCCGTTTTGTACCATATATATCTTTTAAAAAGAACTGTATATAAACTTTCTGACATCGGATTTTTCACTGAAAGTACAAGCCCAAACGAATTTCAAATTAAAAAACTCAACTGACTAAATTCTGCAACCGGCATCTTCTCTCATTAGCTACAGCAATGTGACGTCACTCTATAGTGGGTGGAGTTTCGAGAACTAATGCTGGTTTTAGTATAGTATGGTATAGTTGGTTTTAGAATTTTGCATTTGGGGGGGGGGGGCAGCAGCCATTTGTTTTCTTTTCCATCATAGTTTTCGTTGGTATATTTTTGTGTTCAGTGTATTTTCTGATCGGAATGTTCTAATTTTCTTTTTGTGGAATTTTGGGATCGTGGAATGGTTAGTTCCTTATAATGTTAAAACGTAGTTTGTTGTAATAAGTGGGAATTATAATGGCGAAATCGCATCGCTTAACAACATTTTGTGCGGAGTTGTTGAACTAGGAGGACATTAATTCTACAAATTTTGGTGTATGGGTGTATGGGGGGACACTAAAGGAAAAGATGATTTTACCACTTTTTGCCATTTTTGCAACTGTTCAGTGCCCATAAGCAATAGTGGATTTTCGCAATTGAGGCAGCATGCCAAAACATTCAAGCATAAAGAAAACTATGAAAAACGTCAGAAGGATCCTTCTCAAGCTCTGTTTGTTCTTAATACAAGTGGCAAAGGGTTCAGTTTAGATATAAAATCTAAGAGCAGTGGAATTAGTACTTGGGTCATGAGTGAGGAAGAAAAAATAAAAATTATCTTTGTTCAAATTTTGGTTAGTTATTTAGTCTGTAAAGTACACTTTTTTCAAAAATTATTCTTTCAACTACAGGAAAGTCATTACAGATGTAAGGTATTTTGTTTCTAATTTTTTTAAACAAATTCATTGATAAGAATAACTGAATAATATATGATATGTATTATTTCTTTTTTCATAGCAAAATTATTCATATAATGTGTCCTATATTTGTCCTATATGTGACAAGTTGGTCACTTCTACCCCTGATATTATTATAATTTATAGGAGAGAAAAAATTTGCTAACCCGTGAAAATTAGGATATTTTATAAAAATTTTATTGTGGGAGCCCCTTTATTGTGGAAGCCCCAGGGCAGTAGCCCCGCCTGCCCTCCTTTAAATCCAGCCCTGCCCCCCCCCCCACCTCCCTAGTAAATCTGCCACTGGACGCATGCCATGCATGGATACCTTTGCTGCTGTGCAGATACATTTGTTGCAAATCTTTATCTCTCTCGCTCAAAATTTTTAAATTAATATCGATATCAAAACCATGGTTATCTTGAAATAGGGTGGCGACAGATCAGGGAGATCAGGGAAAAGTCAGGGAACTTTATTAATCAGGGAAATATCAGGGAATTTTGAAAAAAAATAACAAAAAATCAGGAAAAATTGATTTTATGAAGAAAAAAATTTTTTTTTGCTTTACAAAATTAAATACTCTAATTCCCTACGCATTTTCCGCCAATTATCTGTTCAAAAAAGTAAAATTAATGAGGTGCGATTATACACTGCCGCATATTTGTGCATCTTTTTTCCTCAACGTCAAAGTATTGAATGTTACTTATTAACCACAGGATGAACTTATTAAGATTGCTTCTGTATCTGTTAGGTTGTTTATTTTACCTAGCTTGAAATTTCCTTTTACACTTTCAATGCTACGTAAAATAAACAACCATACAGGCAAAGAGGAAGCCTTCATTAATGCCTTAGCTTGTTGCCTTTATTCCATTGTCTCGAAGTAATTAAGTAATCAGGATTTCAAGAAGAAATCTTTGGTGGTTTTTGAATTAATACTATAAAAGCTTAAAAGTTATTACTTCTTTGGGTTTTTAATTTAATTGCTAAAATAGAACTTTCAATTAAAAAAACTTTGTTTTTTGCCGTTATACTATTTGTTGTCGCCGCAGATTATAAAGGTTTTCTTTTCTTCAGACTTAAGTAATATTTTAATTTTATAACCAAGTTGTATTCTTTTATATATTTTGATATTAATTAATTGCTTTTTTTTTTCTTGCATTCAAAGTTGTTTGTTACAAAAGCAATCTAAGATTTTTTTTCGTTACATACTGAAATCATTTGAAATAGAGTTAACTTGTGAACTTAAGTAAATATTTTTATTTTTTTATTGTTAAAATGCTGTATTCATTCATTAAAACCTATATTCTTGATTAGAGAAAAGCTCCCTATGAATGGATGTCAAATGGTTTCATCTATTTTGCATAAATATGTCAATTAGTTAGATAAGAATAACTACATTACTTCTATTCTTTCAATATTACTTGTTATTCTTGCAACAATTATTATACTGTTTGAAAACTTAGTTCAAAATAATTTCAATTACTTTTAGTTCTATCATAAATACACATATGTTTTTAAGAGTAATTTTAATAGTTTCTTAAATTTCTTATGCTAAGTGGTTTCTGAAAGTAAAGTTTTTTTTTTTTTTTTTTGAATTTTCTATTATCTTTCCATGTATAAAAATTTTATATACTGTTTTGTTGGTTTTTCTTTCCTTCCAAAAACATTGTCTTTTTTTTATAACCATTTTATTAAAAAAGTAGCATCTTTTTGAAATATATCTTTAGTTCAACAACTTTACACAACTTAAAACGTTTAAAATACTGCATTTTATACAAACATACTATGGATTTCAAGTAGAGCAAAGAAAGGAAACCATTATCATTGGTAACGTAAATCAGGGAAATTTGGTGAACTTAATCAGGGAAATCAGGGAAAAGTCAGGGAACTTTTTTTCACAGTTCCTGTCGCCACCCTGTGAAAATCTGTAGATAAATTAATGAAATTAATCTCTTGCTCTGATGGATACATGATTGAAAGCACAATACTTATTGCATCACTGATAATTTTACCAACTTACTGTATATATTTTTAAATACTTGCAGATAATTTTTAGTTGTGTGCGCAGATACTTCATATTATTCTTATTATGCAACCGAGGGATTCTTGATTATGTTATTGCACTTTTTAACAGAATGAAATATAGACTTTTTCTTCTTTCTTTTGTCGGATGACGATTTTCGAAGGCCTGGCGTGATTTTTTTTTCTGTCTTTTTCCCAAATGATACCTTTTTGCACATTTTCTTTACTTTTTTTTAAAAAACATTTTGGAGAAATTTTTCATTGTTGTTTACAGATATTTTACTGTTATTACTTTTGGTTAAATTCTTTGTGCATGTGTTAATTGATTTCCTTTTTCATGTGAAAGTTGCTTGGTGATACACAATGGAGTTGTAAAAATATTGTACATTTGAAAGCTACTGCTAATGTAGTTTTGATGTACTTTTTATTTGTTTGGCAAAATATTTTAAATTGTATTTAGATATTTTAAAGGGTGTTACCACATTTTGTTTAGAAATGATTATTGATCATTTGGCATATGAAGGGGGTGGAGAGGGAGAGATATTTTTTTAATAATATATTTTCTATATAGAGGTTTTTTCCCTCCTCCTCCTCCTCTCTCAAGCAATAGCTTTTCTATTGTCTTTTTATGCTGGTACAGGATTTCCTTTTTTTCCTAGATGTATCATGAATTTTTTTAATTGCATAATTTTTCTGCTTTTTTTAAACACTTTCATAGAAAGATTGATCACTTATCGACCGGAGCTTGCTTCCCTCTCTAATTGGTTGTGTTACTGCAGTGCGGTCCCTTGGCGAGTTTGCAATAAAAGAGTTGTGGGATTATTTTCAATTAGCTACTTTTAATGTAATTTGATGCCCATTTTATTTATTTGGCAAAACATTTTTAATTGCAAAAAAAAAAAATCATCTGCTTCACTCGCTGGGTTCTGGTATTGTGGGCACTTTAGGAAATGAACAATACAGTGGAGCAGCGTTTCTTAAATTGTGTTCTCAGGGGTTCCATGATGTTTTCTTTTCACACTTTTCAAATTTGTTCTTTAAAAAATCCATAAAACCAAAGCTTCTTCTCTTCAAAATTAAAAATTAATTTAATTTTACTTTCGTATACTAAGGTGAGAGGTATTATCCATTAGGGTTAGTTACTATAGGAATAATTTTATTTGTTGCCTTCAATAAAACAAATTTTAGACTATCAAAAAAAGCCCAAAATTGTGCTTTCAAGATTTCAATTTCTTAATTTTTCCTAGATCAATCCCAAAACACCTCCTTCTCACCTAATGTCTCCAAAGATAGCCTAAAAATGCGTTTTAAAAACTTCTATTTCAAAAATTTTTCCGGAAGAAGCTTTTTTTCGTCTAATATCAAAAAAGATATTTTAAAAGTGATTGCAATGTTGAAAATATTTTGGGAGTGCACACTAAACCCCTTTTCTTACAACATTACCAGATATTGCTGCCTAAAGTTACGATTTTTTCACGTCAGTTTCATATACTCTGCTCTTGATACTAGTCACTCTCCCTGTATCCATGGCAACAGTTGAAAGAACGATTTCAATATTTAACGAGTGTGGACCTATTTAAGGAGCCGTACCTACTGATCAAAGACATCTAAATGTTTTAACTCTGTCTGACGTGTCAACACGCCTGACGTCAACACATAGTAACATCCAAGTCCACAATTTATAAATAACTAAAACATTTTTGAATGAAAATTAAAGACATTTTAATTCTTAAGGTTCGAAAACTTTTTTGTGTAAATTTCAGTGAATTATTAATACTATCGTAGGTAAGTATTTCTTTTCCTAATTGAAAAAAATATTTAAATCATATAACTCATTCATAAACTCTGAGGTTATTTGCCCTTTTCAAAAATTCTCAGAGGTACAAATAGGAGCGTATTGGTATTTTGCAATAACAAATACAGCCGATTCCGTTTAATAGGACTACATTGGGACAGGGCCATTTTGGTCCTAATAACCGGCTGGTCCTATTTAGCGAACAGGACCTGTAAAGCTTGACCGAATATGCTAGAAGCAAAATAAAAAAAATGCCCTAAAGATTATTGTAAGCCCCATATGTATGGAGAGCATACAAGGAAGAAAAAATTTTTCCAATGAAAAATAAATTAAAGTGAGTAAACGTTTTACCCTCGTTCAACAGCGTGTTCAGATCAATACGGTTTCAGATACATTCCTTCCAGTCAGTATAGATTCAATTCAATAACCAGAAGTAACTAACAAAGTGAGAAAAAATATAAGTGAGAAAAAATACTAATCGGTCATTAAAAATTCCAATGAAATGTAAATTAGGTATTTTATGACCAAATTTTTTTCAAGTTTAAACATTTTTTAACATGCAAACTGAATTTGATGAAATTTGAAATTTCAGTGATATTTTGATCACTGCAGGAACCGCCATACAATGGAAATTTCGTTAACCATTTTTTTTCCTGTAAATACTGCTGAATTTAATTGAAAGTTTCAAGGAACCATTATTATTACTTTTTATTGCACTTACTTTAAAGTCCGTTAACATACCTGAAACTCGCTTCAAGCGAGCGATTTTCAATATTTTTTTCCAATTTGTTCCCTTGGTCCGATTAAACGGATTTTTGGTCCCAATAGGAGAATAATATTAGGCTTGTGTAATGGAATTTGTTTTGGTTCTTTAAGATTTAGTTTGAATAAGGGGCTGGTCTGATTAACCGGTGGTCCGATTAAGTGGATTCCACTGTAATAACTAGCAGTTACCAATAATTAGCATGATCGTTAATGAAGTCTATTTAATTAGCAATTTAATAAAAAGTAGTTTGTGTGGTAATCTGTTTGAGGTAAGAACCTGAGCATCCTTGCTACGCCACTGCTGACTGGTGACGAAAAACCAGGGGTTCCGTGAAAAAAGTGAGCATTAAAAAGGGAAAGAAATTAAGAAACGCTGCAGTAGAGGATCGTTTTTAATTTAAAAGAAACTGTAAATTCAATGTTTTGGCGAATTGTTTTGTATTCCAAAGAAACTTTCAATTTGTTTTTAACCAAATGAAATGTAAGAGTAAAATTTTTATTTTAATTTGTGGGTTAATATTGATGCTGTAAACCACACACCTTCAACCTACATTTCGGTTGGTTGGGGAGAGAGAGTTTTTCCGAGGTTTATTATCTAGTTATGTTTAAGCTGCAGTTGTGTACAGATTCAGAAAATATTCACTTTGTTTCAAATTTCATATTTGAGTTTTCTTCTTATATATGGTTTATACAATAGACATGTTTTAAGTGACACCTGTACGTAAGGGACTCGTTTTCTGGCCCTTTGAATAGGGACCTCTATGTATTTGTCTCCAATTAAAGGGCAATCACAGAGAAGATTAACAAAAATTAGAGTTAGCGGACAGCAAACAAAAGTTGGAAGTATTGAATTAACTGAAATTCACAACTCAATTTTTCTCTAAAAATGAGCTTTTTTTTCTTTCCGCTTTAACATTTACAATGAAGCAGATATGTACAGTAGAAGACCGTTATAACGCCGACCTATATAACGCAATTCTCTATTAACCTCACTACTTTTCAGAAGTGAACAATAGGTTTTGAAGTTAAAATACTCCCTCTGTTTTGTCTTGCAAACATAAAAATTGTTAGGCAGATTAAATTTTAAAAGTTTTTCATCTTTCCATCTTAATTCAAAGTTTTAAAATGAAAATTAGTGTATCAGATAGCTCTTATGCAAACCATGAAGCTAGCAGAAGTGCAGGATAATTCACTTTCTTCTGATTGTGAAACATATTTATTTGTGAATGACTAATTGTAATATTGGTGCTTTAATACTCATTGCAGATAAATCTCATTCTGAAGTGCTAATATATATATATTCTGAATATTAGTTTCAAAATTTGTGAAATGATCTGTATAACGCAAAAGGTCTGGTCCCAAGGTGTACGTTATAACGGTCTTCTACTGTATTATGAAATTCCTGCTGAAATTTACATGCATGCTTTTCCATCTTGTGAGTTGGCTCAGCTTGAATGACTAATGGTGAAAGCAGAATCTTCTCTTATAAGTAGCTCTTGTTGTAGGTACTGTCTAACCATTGATTATATGGAAAGGCTAATATCCTATTTACAGCTGGAAATAGACATCTTTAAGATACAGATGTGTGCATTTGTCTCTTAATTATTTCGGCTCAATTTTTTTTTAATGGCAATTTATTCATTGCAATGATTTTTAAACCAAAACTATATTTAATCTATATTCTCACTCAAAGAAATGGATTTATTTTGTTTACAACATAACTTTGAGCTTACCATTTTGCTTTTAAATTTTCAAACAAAATGAAAACATTTTTTTTTTTCATAGAAACTCATTTTGTTTCCATTCATTCTCACTCAATGAAAGCAATAAATAAATAAATTCATTCAGATAGATTCTTCTTAACTTGGCAGATTGCCAAATTAAATTCAACACGTTTATGTATAACAAAGGTAACTTTCTCTTTCAGTTATGGGCAGTTCTCAAAAGGTGTTTCAAAAAACTTAATTCTGAGCAATTTTTGAAATTTGGCATCAACTTTATTTTTATTCGATAGTATGTACACCTAAAACATCGTATACAAACATAAAAAGACAGCAGGCATTTATAAAAATTAATAAATAGCAAATTTAATGATCGGTCTGTAGGTAACAGATTTTGGACATCATCATAATGTAAGTTTCAGCTTTTAAACTTTTCCAATGAAAATTTTGTCTTTTTACATTCTACAATGAAAAATTAAGGATTAAAAGTACTTGAATGACTTTAAATACTGGCCTTTAAATAAAATTTTGTTATGGTTTCGTAAAATCCGAAAAAAAAAAACATTTTGCCATGAAGTTGCCAAAACTGACGCTGTTGGTGAAAAACTGAATTCTCGCTGGTAACCCTTCGCTTATCGTATGCTGTGAGTTGTCGCCAATCGGAATTAGCTTGGCGATTTTTGTGCTGTTTTGTTTACTTAAATGCCTTTGTTGCGATCGAAACTTGTCTTTCTACTGTTATTAATGTAATGTTCAATGCATAATGTATTAATTGTGCAAAATGTCAATGGATTAAAGGCCCTTTTTTTATTCAGGTTACAAGACAGAAGATCATTTATAATAATGAATAAATAGACAGAATTATCGACGTCTAGATCTTAACGCGATTTGGACATCTCGCATATATGTTTAAGAAAATTGATTTTTCTTTAAAGATACTGCATAAAAACATATGAAACACTTTAAAATAATTAACAATTGATTTTGAGGATCGTGAAATACCTTTAAAACATATAAGTCATGTATTTAGTTCTCAAATAATAACAGTGTCCGGATTGTAACTTTTGGACATGCATCAAACTTCCAACTTTTATTTTTTCTAAAATTGTGTACAAAGTAAAAAAACTGTCTTTATTTTTTTAATTTGTGGAAAATATCAAAAAATTATTCAGTTTGAGATTCATACCCTTATTTTTTTTTTTTTTTTTTTTTGAAACGTATGGAAATAATTAAAAAAAAATTTTTTTTAATGGTACATTTGCTTGGTTAACCTTTTAGTATGTGTCCAAAAATGTGCCTTTTAGGAAAAAATTTTTTTAAGGGTATTTGAAGAGCATTTTTTCCATAATTTGTCAATTCTTGTCTCTATACAGTATTATAATTTAACTCAAAAATTTTTGAGTTAAATAAAATGAAAGTTATTTGGTGTTGAAGCTTCAAAGTTGAGGCCTGTGTTTGCTCCCACCTTTTGAGAACTGCCCTTATCTCTTTTACAGCTATAAGTATAGTTTTTTTTTTTCTCTCTCTTGAATGTTGTGATAAAATGATTGTATATTTTATGTGTTGCAGTTCGTTAAAAATTTGGGTTTAAAAAGTTTTTTTAATAGATTATTATAATTCATCATCAGTTTTTGATTCCTCTTATAACATTTTTTCTTTCAAAGTATCTCCTATATATTCTCTCTATTTTTCAGGCTTACAGTACCTCTTCTTTGTTGTCGGATCCCCAGTGTATATCTTTTTCGGCTTTGTTTCATCTCCATATATCAAGTAAGAGAGAGAATTTCTTTCTAATCTGTGTAGTTGAGACTAGCCCTTAATAAAATCTTAATTGAATCTAGTGTATAATTGTACTTGAAGTAAAAATGAAAGAAAAAAAAAGGCATCAAAATAATAGAGAGTGCTGATTTAATCATAACCTAAGAATGTTTTCGTCTGTAGGTGGTTTGAAGTAGTATTGGAAAAAATTCTTAATATATATATTCTTCAAATGGGGTGTAGATCGTGGAATTTCAGGTCCCTTTATCTTGTCTCATTTTAAAATTTAAGTTAAAGTCCATTTAACAGCTGAAAAACTTATAAATTAGATCCTCACAGTCACAAGTTAAGCTTGCACCATCTAAGTGAATTTCATCAAAAATGTTACTTTTTGTGATTTATTTTCTATGAATCTGGAATAATTTAGTATTTAAAATGAATTTAAATAGCTTCAAGATATGATGCAACTCATTTTATTTCGAAATTCAACTTCAATGATCGACAGGATGTATAGCAGAAGGGAAGGGCTCTCAAGCCAGTGTTGACCACTTTTCATTCATTCGGATGCGCTTGCGCTACAGACGGGCGTCATTAGGAGTAGAGGAGGCTACCTCTTTTACTTGGTCTCAGATAGGAAATTCAGAAATTGATTTTGTAATATTAAACTATACAGTCCAATACTTAAGTCATCAAATCATGGGTTAGGCCCATGTAAAAGGAAAAACCATAATGAAAAGGCAAAGCCGTAAGAAAAGTGCGAAGACATTCAACAAAGTGCCCAGAACATCAGTAACAATAAGTATAATTAACAAAATTAAAACCTTAAAAAGGGGAAGCACTCATTGGAGCAATCTGCAACAGGAAAATGCTCTCATTGGTCAAGGTGGGAGGAAGGAGAAAGCCAGTCCCGATCGTCGCGCCGCTATGTGGCAATTGAAGTTAATTGTAGCATAGTTCAAAATCATAGTATTACTAGGATTTGATCGTTGACGTTCATTGGAAATAAAATCGATTTGATTAGTGATTTCAGGGTTATGATCGGGTTGTAATTTCGTAAAAAAAATTAGTTGCTATCAAACAGGCCTAGACTTGGGCTCACGAGAAGTGGGTAATTTGTGACAATTTTTTCTTTGCACTCATTAAGATTGGAGAGTGCGTGAGCTTTGAAATTTAGATTTTTGTCAAGTGTTACTCCGACCGAGGTATTTCACTGAATTGGAGTAAACAATTTCGTCATTGAAAAGCTTGATTTTGTCAGTGTAATAAACAACTTTCCCACGGGAAAAGTATATAAGTTTAGTTTTATCCGTAATTTCATCGAACCTCCATTTTGTGAACCAAGTCTGAAGCCTTTTGGTATACTCTTGGAGCATGAAGGTGGAGAATATCATGGTGGGGAACAGAATCCATTCCAATTTCTCTTTAAATAATTTCAAACCATGCTCACAAGCTCTATCTAGAACAGCTTTTAACTTGGCATCTTGTTCTTTTTGAGTTTTCCCAAACACAAGTATATCATCAATGTATCTTAAAATATCAATAAATATATTTTCTATAGTTTTTTCTGGTACACCTCAGGTGAACTGGTTAATCCATATGGTAATCTACAAAACTTATAACGTCCAAAAGGCATGGCAATGGTACACGATTTAGAACTCTTTTCTGTTAGAGGAATTTGTAGAAATGCACTTGACGCATCCAAGACACTGAAAAATTTAGCTCCCTCCAATTCCGAAAAAAGACTTTGCTGGGTTGGTATTGGGTAATGCTCCCTTTTAATATACTTATTTAAGCCCCTGGGATCCATACAAATTCTTATTTCTTTGTTTGGGTTCTGTACTACAACAATAGGGTTAACCTAGTCTGTTGGTTCAGTAACTTTTCAAGTACCCCTTTTGACACCATTTTATCAATCTCTGCCTTAACTTTTCCCTTTAAAGATGCTGGTATAACTCTAGGTGCAGAAATTTTAGGAACTGCATTTTTGTCTAATTTCATGTCATATGTATACAAAAGTTTACCCAAACATCATTGTACAGTTTGAACAAATCAACATTTTCAACAACTGAAATTATTTGATTTCTTTTAACAAATCCTAACTTTTGAGAAGAACTCAAGCCAATTAAAATACTCGAATTTTGCTCAAAAACATAAAATTCTAAGACTTCAGCTTTATCGCCATATTTACGCAAAATTTCCCAAGTTCCTATAACATTTAAAGAATTCTTTATATGACCTCAAAATTTTGCTAGTCTTCTTAATATTTTCTGTTCTTTTAATTACGTTAAAGTATGATAGTGGAAGAATATTGACCTCTGCACCCGTGTCAGTTTCACAAGATACCTTAGTGGTGTTAATATGTATTTTTTCTTTCCACTCCGAATTGATTCCGACAACAACTGCTGCTGCACTAATTTCCTTACTAATTGGTTTCATATTTATCAGAGTCATCTGTATTATCCACTAAATTTATCTTTTTATTCTTGCAAACACTAGCAAAATGATTTTCTTTACTGCATTTGCAGCATCGTTTTCCAAAAGCGAAACATTTCCTAATGATACGAATCACATTTTGAACATTTCTTTTTTACTTCTGCCTTTCTTTCATTTTCGGAATGATCCACGATGTTTTTCTTTTTCGATGACGCACGCTTGTTAATAGCTAAAGAAGTGCTTGAATTCTTTTTCTCTTTTACTGCAAAGACCGAAGACTCATGACTCATTAGTTGAATTACTTGGTGCTCGATTCTTTAGCACGGTAATATTTCACGGCCTGATCTAAATTTAGATCCGATTCTATCAAGTTTTTCTTTGACTGTCACATCTTTTATGCCAATAATTAAAAGTTCTCAAATTAAATTTTCTTCCTGCGTTTCAAAATCGCAATCTTTAGCCGAAACCTTTAAATTCATCACGAAAGAATCAACAGTTTAGTTTTCCCCCTGAACACGATTGAAAAATTTGTATCTGGCTATAACTGTATTTTTCTTTGGTGCCAAATAATCATCAAAACTGTTTAGTACAGCGTCGTATTTCTCAGAATCGGCGGAGCTTAATCCAAACCTATTAAAAATATCTAAAGTCTTCGCCCATACATGTTAGCAACAATGCTACTTTTAATTTATCCGCCTTATATATTCTTCGAATTTGTTTTAGATTTTGGGATTCCCTTTATCTTGATTCAAGTGTGAGAGAGAGTAATTAAAAAATAAATACTATATGGAGAGACCCCATAAATTTATTTATTTTTATGTGATTTAATCACTAGAGAGACTAGTCTTAGAAAAACAGACAGAAAAAACATCAGAAAAAAGGTGCTGAAATAAACAAATTTGGAAATTTTAGAATTGAACTTCAGTCAGATCTCATTGGACGAGAGCTAATCCTCAGATGGAAGGAGTGCGTCCATTGGCTCAAGGAGGCTGGAAGGGGTGGATCGTATCTGCTCGTCTGGCTGTAGTAGTTTGAAAATTTTTGATGGTTTCAAAATTTAAAATCATAGTGTTTGAAGGATTTTTGTACTGTTTGATGTTGGAAATGTAGTGAATTTGATCTGCAATGTTAGGGTTTTGGTGGGGGTGGAGTTTAGTATAAAAATTGGTGGCTTGATTTCTAATATATTTTGAGATTGATTCAATTCCTAGATCTTTGTGAAGAGTATTGTTTCTGACATAATTGGGAACTTTGGTAATAATTCTGAGGATCTTGTTTTGAAATATTTGTAGGGAGTTGATGTGGCATTTTGCCGCGTATCCCCAAATCTCAATTGCATAGAGTAGTTTTGGTCTCAGAATAGTTAGGTATAGTAGTCTTTTATTTGATAGACTTAGTTTAGGAGAGACCAACAGTGAGTAGTTAGTAACCATTTTTTCTTTGCATTCCAGCACTTTGTTGGTGGCATGTTGTTTGAAATTTAGATTTTCATCAAGTTGTATACCTAAGTATTTGACCGAATTAGAGTAGAGAATGTCGTTTCCGTAGAGTTTTATGGGGGGGGGGGGGGGGGAGAATTTTACTTTCCCTTTAGTGAAATATATGAGTTTTGTTTTGTCTGTATTTATGTCAAATCTCCATCTTATAAACCAGGATTGTAATCTTTTAGTATGTTCTTGGAGAAGGAGATGGGCTATGTCAGGATCTGGGTTTGTGGCAATAAGGGCCGTATCATCGGCAAACATAGATATGAGGGTATTGGTATAAGCAGGTACATCATGGGTGTAGATGTTGTATAGTTGTGGCAAGAGTGCTGCCCCCTGTGGGAGGCCAGCTTGTATTGGGTGTTTGCTTCAGAGGGTATTTCTGATTTTTACTTGAAATGATCTGTTTTGTAGGAAGGAGTTAGTTATTTTTATAAGATAATTTGGGATTTTTAATTTGATCATTTTGTAAATTAGCCCTTTGTGCCATACTTTATCGAATGCTTTGGAAATGTCTAGGAAAAGTCCGATAGAGCGATGATTTTTCCGTAAGCCTTCAGTAATATGATTAGTAACTCTTAGGAGTTGGTGTTTTGTTGAGTGTTTATTTCTAAAACCAAATTGATAATTTGGTATCAAATTGTGCTCGTCAAGGTATGAGTTGATTCTTGCTAAAAGAATCTTTTCAAAAATTTTTGAGAGGGAATTTAGCAGGCTTATTGGCCTATAATTTTGGGAGCAGCTTGGATTCGAGTTAGGTTTGGGAATAGGAGCGATTATAGCATTTTTCCAAATGTTCGGGAAATATCCTAAAATTATGCAGAGGTTGAAAATTTGGGTAATATATATGAGAATGTTAATCGGGAGATTTTTTATGATCAAGTTGTTAATTCCATCTTCACTTGGGCTTTTGTTGTTCTTCAGTTTTTTGATCTCAGCAGTTACGTTGTCAAGGGAGATACGTGGAGGGGGAAGGAAAAGGTTATCAGTAGAGAAAAATATGTTGTTTTCACTATTTACGTGATCAATTAAATTGTTGTTATAACTTTGGGTGCTGTGTGTAAATTGTTGTTCAAGTGAATAGGCAATTGCATTTGCCTTTTCTTTTTCATCGTAAGCCATTCCATTGCTACTGTGGAGGGGGGGAATGATTTGGGTTTTTTTATTCAGTTTTCTCGTAGCTTGGTAAAGTGTGTTATCTTCAGTAGAGAGGGATTGAGCGTAATTTTCCCATTTTTCTTTTTTGTAGTCCGAAATTAGTTTCTTGACTGTTTTCGTGAGGTGATTATACATTGTTTTATTTGGAGGGTAAAAGGTGGAGTTCCAGAGTTTCTTAAAGTGATTTTTTAGTTTTATTGTACTCAGGATGTAAGTGGGTAGCTTGATAGGTTTGTTTGTGACAATCCTAGTATAGGAGGCAGTTAATTTTGCTTCTTTGATTTTTTCGTTAATGAAGCTGATAGCTTCGTCAATGTTTTCTTGGTTTAGGATATGGGGAGTGACTTGAGTGATACTTTCAAGTGTAGTAGCGAATTTTTCCCAATTAATAGTGGTGATGGTTTTTTGGTATGTTTGTTTGGTATGATCCATGTGGAAGTTTATCATGATTGGGTTATGGTCAGATCGAAGCTCGTGGAGAGAATTGATAGTAAAGCAATTGTTGAAGTTTGTAATCGCGAAATCAATGTGGTACTGATTCTATCACCATGGAAGTGGGTGGGGTCTGAGGGAGCTAGGATTTGAAAATTGTTTTTCCCCGCCATTTCATAAATTCTTTTACCGGCTGTGTTTCCGCCGCCTGAACTCCAAGATCTGTGTTTTGCATTAAAATCCCCAATGAGGATAGTATTTACAGGATTTTTAAGTAGGTTTTCGATGTCATTATAGTTGTGTAGGGTTTGTAAGTTCAAATATATTGAGCTTACAATAAGTTTGTTGTTGTCACAAGTGATTTCGGCAGTAGTGTTTTCGAAGGTAGATTTGATGGTGGGTAACTGTTTGTGTTTTAGTGCTCTGTGCACTAGGATTGCTGTACTACCACCAGCATTAGAGAGGCGATCCTCACGGTAAACAGCGTAGTCGGGAATAAAGAAATTTTCTTGAGGCTTTAATTTTGTTTCTTGTAAACATATGACGTCTGGGGTGTAATTTTCAATAAATGCAGAAAGTTCAGTAATTTTTGTTTGGAATTGGTCCTGGATGCCATTGCAATTCCAGGAGACAAGTTTAAAATTGGAGTAACTACCCATGGTTTGTTTGAGTACTCATTTTTTGCAGTTCTCCAAGGAGAGCTATTAATGTCATGCTTAATGAGTTTATTAAGTTTGTGCTTGGGGCACTGTTTTCATTTGTTTTTTGCTGATTGTTTTGCAGCTGCTTTGGGGGACCCTGATGCTGCAATGGGGTCGATTGCGGCTTGCTCAAATTTTCTTTCATGTTGTTTAATCTCCTGGTATTGTACCAGTCGACTTCATTTTGCTTTGTATGGTCATTTTTTGGTTTTTGATTGAATTTAAGGAGGTCTATGTTTGGTTTTTGTGGTCTTTTTGGGCATTTTGAGTAGTTAGATGTGTGGGGTCCACCACACAAAAAGCATGTTGGAGGGAGATTTTGGTCACGGTCGCAGTTGCTTGATCTGTGTGGTCCGGCACATTTAACACAAACCGAGGGTCTGTTGCAGCCGAACGAGCTGTGATTGAATTGTTGGCAATTCCAACATTGACTGACTGAGTTTTTTTTTCCTAAGTGGTTCAACACTTATTTTTAGATTATCAAGGTATTGCAGATTCCATATTGTTTGGTTTTGACTTGATAGAGGTAAGTGTATCATAAATAATGGGAGGGGCTCGTGTGTTCTGCCTTTGTGCAGTTGAGTGAAGTGGGATGGGTAATATCCCAGTTTATTTAGTTCTGTAGTAATCCAAGCAGGGTTTGAGTTAATTGGTAAACCTCTGATGACTATTTTTAGCATTTTTTCGTCAGGCAGAAGTAGAGTATGGTTTGCTATGTTATTTTCATCAAGATAGGATTTAAGTATTCTGTGTGCATTAGTACTTTTTATTTTGCACATCAGTTTACCATTGTGCATTAATTTTCCAGTGATGTTTTCACCGGCAATCTCAGTGAATTTTTTGAGGGTGTTCACTGGGTCTGTGACATTATCCACCCAGATGGGGGGGATACCTTTTTCAGTACGTCTTTGAATCTGCCATTCCCCCTCTTCATTTGAGGTGGAGGCTGGTTTTTCGAATATTGGTAATACTGTAGGTGGTTCAATATCAATTTCAATGCTTTCATTATCCGAATTTATTGACTCATTTTCATAGTCCATATTGTGTATGGAGTCGTTGTTCTGGTTACTTTTTTTCCAGATTTGTTTCACTTAGAGCTTTATAATTAGTTTGGTTAGTATCAATATTATCATTTGCTTTTTGATTTTTTTCCCTTGCTACTGCTAGTAGAGGCATTTTCATTTATTTTAGTGATTTTGCATTCATTAGCAATAGTAGGATTTTCGTTTGATCTTTTTTTAGTGTTTTTTTTCTTGCTTTTAGGGGGATTTAAACATTTGATTTGATGTTTGGGGTCAGCCCCATTACTTAAATAATACCAGAGTTAGTGTTTAAATCAGCACCCTTGTTATCAATTTTTTGTGGTCAATTCAATCATTTGATTTTTCAGAGTGTTTACTTCAGTTTCTAACCTATTAATAATACCTTTATATCTCAAGGCTTCACGTTCGTTAAGTTTTAAGTTTATTGAGTACTTAAGGTTGTGCAGTTTTCTAAATGACTCACAGTCATTTATGCAGTTATCATAACCTTCAATTAAAATAGTATCAATTTTAACTGAATAATAATTTAAGTCTTCACATGATAAATCATTACTAAGCAATTTCTTTAAAATGTTAGCATAATCAAAATTTTCTCTCTCACATATCGAATCAAGAGTTACCAAAGGGCTTACCTGGTTCCCGTTTGGGCCAGATAGTGCCATATTGGGCTCCTTGTGCGGGAGATTCAAAATTTGATCGTAACGGTCGCCTTGAAAAAGGCGGTTATTTAAGAGCGTTGAATAACATAACCGGCGGCTATGGAGGTCAAAGCAGGAAAAAAGTTTCTCAGAGATTGATCCGCCTTATTTGTTTTTTCTGTTGCCTCTAGATAAAACTTTAATCTTTGTTTGAACTTTTTCCAATTTTCTAGAACGCTACCTTCCAAGCATAATGCCCCGATCCGATACCAAAGTCGATTATGGAACCGATTCTATTAGCATGGAACTTGGTGGCTCGATTTGGAACGAAATGAGTGTAATTATAGCTAGAGTTGATAAGTTTTTTAATCAGTCTGCCAGATCTGTTGTTGCTGCCTGCACTCCATGTACTGTGTCTGGCATTAAAATCACCCATAACAATGCATTTTTCAGAAAAGTCCAAGATTTTTTTAATTTCTTCAATGTCAAGTGCATTGGTTGGTGGCATGTAAATAGAGGACACAAGTATTTTTAAATCACCTAAATTAATGGTGGCATTAGAAGCTTCAAAGAAATTGATGGGTATTGAAGAAACGGAGAAGGCAATACCCTTGTGGATAAGAATAGAGCTTCAAAATTTTTTAATTTGGTTTTTTGTAAACATAAGATATCAGGATTATAAGTACTTAAGAAGAAATTGAGTTCCGAAATTTTCGTTTTCTTTCTGTCCATGATACCATTACAGTTCCATGAACAGATTTTGAACTTTGACAGACTACCCATAATGGGGCTGGTTTCTCATATTAGCAAGTTCTCCAATTAACGCTTGGAGAGTTAGAGTAAGAGTGTCCAATGTTTTATTCTGCAAGTTATTTGAGTTCATAGTAGTGGGTTGATTTTTACCAGTCCACTGGTTATTGACAACATCATTCCCTAGGCTCCTTTTCATGTCCAGAGTTCTTCGTACGCCACCCCATTGAGTGGGGGAGAGGTTGAGCTTCATGGGGGACACGAGCTCCCTGATTCCTGGGGTTCCGTGGTAATTTTGGACCTCTATTTTTGGGGATTTGGTCAATAAAACCATTGTTCATGTCATTTGCTTTGAATGGCCGTCTGGGGCACTTAGAATAGTTCGCGGTATGATTCCCCCCACATAAGCAACAAGTGGGGGAGAAATTTTTATCTCTAGTACATAGGGCCGCACGATGTGGGCCTGCACATTTCACACAAACTGGGTGTCTTGAGCAAGTATAGGAGCTGTGATTAAATTGTTGGCAATTCCAACATTGGGACACTTTATTTTGCTTCTTTAGTGGCTCCATAGTGACCCTTAAGTTCCCAATATATTCAACATTCCAGATTCTTTTGTTATTTTCTGATTTGGGAAGGTGAATGAGAAATAGGGGCAATGGATCCCTATTAGTGCCTCGATGCAATTGGATTTGGTGTTGGGGTAAAACCCCAACTTTTCTAGTTCATGTAAAATCCAGGATGGATTTGAATTTATGGGGAGACCCCTAATTACGACTTTAATCAGCTTCTCGTCTGGTAGGAGAAGAGTATGATTGCCTAGTTTATTTTTTTCCAAGTAATCTTCGACAATTCTATGGGCGTTGACTGAGGGGGGGTTTGCACATTAGCTTCCCACTCCTTTACGTCTACCCGATTGAAGGGTCCAGCCGTCGTTATCGGCATCATCATCGTTTTGTTCGTTATTCAGGGGGGGGGGTCCTGTATGACAGCACGGGGGAATCACAATTGTAATTTTCATTATCTGATGAGTACCCAGAAAAGTTTTCATTTCTTTGTTCATTTGCTAGGTTGGTATTGTCATCAGAATCAGATCTCATGCTCATGATATCATTATCCAATTCAGTATTTTGGATATTTCCCTCGGTTATTATTTGACTAATCTCAGCATCAGAATCAACCTGAGCATTTTCCCCTACAGATGCACCAGGGTGAGTTTTATCAAGGGGTAGCCTAACAGAGGGTTTGTCCCCATTTTACCCCCTTTTTATTTTTAGTACTAGGTTTAGGGAGAGGTTTTAGATTTGGTTTCCTATTATCCTCCGAAGAGGTGCTTGAAACTCTATGTATTCTTTTATTTTTTCAATTACCTACTACAGTAGTGGGCACCGTATCATTTTTCTTTGCACTTGTATTCTTTTTACTAGTATAGTTTTTGGTACGTAAGTACCTGATTTCTGAATCCAAAGCAACATTTTTAGTTTGTGCAACATCAAGTTGATGGGTAAGACCATCAATAGTTGCGACGGAGCTAATACGATAAAATTTAAATTTCAGTTCAAATACTTCAATTATAGATACTTTATCTCGAACTGAAAGATTTAAGATTTTAGATTCATTAAGAATGTCAGCAATATCAATATAGAGATTTCTACAGTCAGATGGAGAAGGCGTCGCATTAAGCAAATCAATATAGTATTGGACTGAAATATTTCTATCAGGAGACCTAAAAACGAGGAAGAGTGACTCACCTCAATTTCCTTAGCAATTGATGACTCCTAAGAAGCCATAGAGGTCAAAAGTAGTCGTGGAGGCAAACGGCTTAAACCCATCCTGAAAAGGACGCAAGAGAGGAGCGATCAAAATTCACAACTGCTCAGCTCGGCAGTCAGAGAACTCAAATGTTTCAACATGTTCCACTCTCCCCTTTTAAATACATTGCTATTTAAAGCATTTTGTTTTTTCAGATCTTTGTTGTTGGTTTGAAGTGCAGTTTGGGCAAAGGGGGAACTCGTGGCTTATTTCAGTTTGTTTTCATGTTGCTTGCTCTCCTGATATTGAACCAGGTGTCTTCATTTTGGCTAATTTGAGCGTTTTGGGGTTTTTGATTATATTTTGCTAGGGCATTTTGAATAATTGGAAGGTGGGGGGGGGGACTCCACATAGGGGGGGAAGCAAGTAGGGGGGCGGATTTTCATCTATGTCACAATTACAAGGATCTGTGAGGTCCAGCACATTTAACGCATACAGATGGTCTATTACAGCCAAATGAACTATGATTGAATTGCTGGCAGTTCCAGCACTGGCTTACAGCATTCTTTTTTCTTAGAGGTTCAAGAGATATTTTCATTGTTCAGAAATTGGATATTTCAGATGGATTGATTATGACTGGAGAGGGGTAAATGAATCATAAATAAAGGGAGTTCATGCAGCTGAGTAAAATGTGACGGGTAATATCCCAATTTATGGAGTTCTGAAGTGATCCATGCTGGATTTGAGTTAGTTGGAAGTCCTTTAATGACCATTAAGCTTAAAAAAAAGAAACATCTGATTATTCGGAAAATATTGCTTATTAGTCTTTAAATAAACACTTGTTTTTAATCAACATTTATTTTTTTCTCACAAATCACACGTTTAACAAATTACTTGTCTCAAAACCGATGTTCATCTCGAAATCATCATCGTTAAACATTGACGAGTTAATATCGGAACAACTACCCCCAAGAAGGGGTAAGTTGTTCCTTCTCTATCTGGTACTATAATAATAATTATAAAAGTGTTATGAAATACTACACAAAAAACAGTTGTTACTTCATAGGGGCATATATTACTCTATTTTGATTTCAGAATAATAATTCTAGAACTGCGTTTTCATAACAAATTTTGAGCTTGTTTAAAAAACGGAACTTCTAGACCCGCTTTCCCCTACAGCCGTTTCATGCTCGCCCTGTTCAAACCACGAGCACCCAGTCATCACCCCCATAGAAATAATGTTAATAATTTTAAAACTCCTGGAAAGGAAAGCTGCTGGCAAAGACAACATAACTCTCCAGAATGTCGTCCTCAGAAAATTTATAAAACCCCTTTTCTACGTTTCTAACAAAACTCTTCACAATGACTCTCAATTACAGATGATCACCTCTTACATAATTGACATCTCCACCAATTTTTTTCATTAATATTGAACTCAATAACAATCCCCTCATCAAGGAACAACTTAACTATGTTGCTATTAAAGGGGATACTAGTTTCCCCTCGAACTCAATGTTTATCTCATACTCCCTCCAAAGTCGGAGAGCCTCCCATACTAGGACTGCCCGCCTGAGGGTGCCCATGTTTATTTTGGTTTTCTTTACTCCACCCCTGATGGCAGGATTGGCGCTCATTCACGCCCACTCCAGTAGGAGGCTGGGACCCAGGCCAAGCTGGTATGGACCAGACGGCCGCCGTTGATCCAAACTCTAATCTAATCCAGAAAAAAAAAGATAAAATGCATGTAATCCTCACACTTGTATATGATGTAAATACTTATTTTCACGCTGTTTATCTCCCATACTGTACATATGTAAATACCACTTGTGGTCCTGAAAAGATTCCTTTTTTGAATATTTTTTCCCTCCTCCTTACTACCCCTCCTCATATCAGCTCATTTCCCGATCATAATTCTCTCATACAGCGTAAAAGGTTTCTCGAACGATAGCATTCAAACAATATCAAAATATAAAATTTCAATTTAGTTAAGTAAGCAAATCAAAATGCTTACCTTTATCTTCTTTATGCCATACGTCGTGTCGGTTCTTTCCTACGTCAATAGGTGAGTTAATTCTATACTGAAAACTTAGATTCATAATAAATCAGAGACCTGAAAAAAGAACTAGACAAACCTTTGGTTAACTAAACTATATTACTATTTTACATTTATGTACAATATTAAGAATATTAGAAATTCGACAAATATAATCTTGGAGATTCCACCGCACAGCTCGCGGTTCAAAGCATCACTTGAATCTGATAAAAGTTCGGATGGAAAAGTTCTAAGAGGTCAAACTCAAGTGGATCTTTGAGGGAAAAGCGGGAGAGAAGATCGAGTGTTCGTAACTTACCCCCCCCCCCCCCCCCCCCCCCCCCCCCCCCCCCGTTGAGTTTCGCAGGTTGAAACTCAACCCCAGTCGGATGAACAGCTCAAAAGATACAAACGTCTAGGAGCTCGGACCACTCGTCCAGACCTGGTTACCCTGGGAGGATCATGACCATGTCCATTAGGTTCATCACTGATGGTCTCAGTTTCATGTTCATTCTCAACACAGTCTCTGAAATGACAGCCAGTTTCCCAGTTCACTTCCAATGGATATAGTCTCTGTATTGGACGAAGTGTTTCCCCATATCTTGTTTGTAGTTTTACTAGGCATAGTACACCGTCTTTATCAGGAAATAACTTTATAATTTTCTCTAATGGCCAGTTTATTCTTTTTTCATTTGTTTCTATCAACACGATATCACCGATTGACAGTTCTGTGTATTTCCTTCTTCTGGTGGCATGATTTCTCAACTGTCCTAAATACTCTGTCCGAAACCGTTTTCTCAAATCTTCTCGGACTTTCATTCTATAAACGTCTCTTCTTTGCAAGTATTCAGAATCTATGTGATCTAGATCTGGGACACTACTTCCTTTCAAATCTCGAAAAAATAAAGCAGGTGTTATCGGTTGTAGTTCAAGATCTTCAGATACATAAGTTAAGGGTCGACAGTTCAAAACATTTTCACAATCACAAAGAATTGTATAAAGTTCTTCGTATTTTAATGATGCATTTTCTAAAACTTTTCAGAGAACATTCTTCATCAAGCCTATCATCTTTTCTCAAAATCCTCCCCACCAAGGAGAAGCAGGAGGAATAAATTTCCATTTAATTCTATTAACACTATTGTCTTTGACTTCTTTATTCCAATCAATTTTCTTTGAGAAAGAACTTGCACCAATAAAATTACTACAAGTCAGTATACACAACTTTCCGTCAGTATACACAACTTTCCGTCTCCCTCGTCAGGCTATGAATCGACGAAGAGCCAATAAAAAGTTATCTGCGGGTAATGCAGAAACAAGTTCCAGATGAACAGCATGATACACAGCACAGGTGAATAAAGCAATCCACACCTTTGATCCGTTTTTCAAAATTAAAGGACCAGCTAAATCAATTCCGAGTTTATCGACTCATTTTCAAAGTCCATGTTTTGTAAAGAGTCGTTATTCTGATTGCTTTTATTCTGATTTATTTCCGTTGTAGATTCACAAGTAGATGAATTGTTATCAATATTATCATTTGGTTGGTTATTTTTAGCCTTGCTACTGCTTGTAGAGGCATTATCATTAATTTTGCTAATTTTGCATTCGTTTGCAATGTTAGAATTTTCGTTAGATCTTTTTTTGTTATTTTTATTTTTTTATTTTTGGGGGGATTGAGACATGTTATTAAGTGTTTGGGGTCAGCCCCATTACTTAAATTAGTGTCAGACTTAGAGTTTAGATCAGCACCATTGTTTTCAATTTTAGAGTTTAGTTCTAACATTTGATTTTTTAGGGTATTTACTTCTGTTTCTAGTCTATTGATAATGCCTTTATATCTTAACGCTTCAAGTTCATTCAATTTTAGGTTTATTGAATATTTAAGGTTATGCAGTTTCCTATATGACTCACAGTCATTAATGCAATTATCATAGCCTTCTATTAGTATACCATCAATGTTTACTGAATAGAAGTTTAAATCTTCACATGATAGCTCATTGTTTAACAATTTCTTTGAAATGTTAACAAAATCAAAATTTTCTCTCTCACAAAGTGAAACAAAAGTTACCAAAGGGCTTACCTGGTTCCCGTTAGGACCAGATTGTGCCATTTTGGGCTCCTTGTGCAGGAGATTCAAAATTGGATCGTAACGGCCGCCTTGAAAAAGGCGGTTATTTGAGAGCGATGAAAAACATAACCGGCGGCTGTGGAGGTCAAAGCGGGAATTCATTCCTACGTCAATAGGTGAGTTAATTCTATACTGAAAACTTAGACTCATAATAAATCAGAGGCCTGAAAAAAGGACTAGACAAAACTTTGGTTAACTAAACTACATTACTATTTTACATTTATGTACAATATTAAGAATATTAGAAATTCGACAAACATAATCTTGGAGATTCCACCGCACAGCTCGCGGTTCGAAGCATCACTTGAATCTGATAAAAGTTCGGATGGAAAAGTTCTAAGAGGTCAAACTCAAGTGGATCTTTGAGGGAAAAGGGGGAGAGGAGATCGAGTGTTCTTCACAAAAGGACAGCTGTCCTGTCGCGAAGCACTCTTCCGATCCGTACCCGTATTTAAATGTCATTTAATTGCTAGAAAAGTTGCTTCGATTTTAAAAAAATACTTTATTTTTTAAAACTGCTGATTTTAAGTCACATGACTTGAATCGGCAAATGGTCAACACTCAAAGAATGTGATGTTCAAGGAAGGAAGGAGAGCGCTGATTGGCTCAGGGTGTTTGAAAAGGGACTATTTCAAAATTTAATATCATGGTGTTTGAAGGATTCTTATTATCAATATGATTTGATATATAATGAATTTGATTTGCAATTTCTTTATTTTTGTGGGGATGGTGCTTTGTAAAGAAATTTCTAGCGTAGTTTCTGATGCATTTCGTAATAGATTCAATGGCGTGATCTTTATGTCATTTAGGTCTTTCAACTCAATTCTGGGTGGTCATAATTGATGTTTACATGATCACTGAGATGGTTGTTATAATGCTATTTCTGCTAAGCGTTGGGGTGATCGTGCGGAAAGCTAGTGTTGATGGTGAGATGCAGCTTTTCCATAATTAAATTCAGTGGACGGAGTTGGTACGTCATAGTACGTGTTTTTAATTATAGTATTGAGTCCATCTTTTCTCTGCTCATTACAGATGCACCATCATAAGTTTGTGCAATAAGTTTCTCGTTTTCATTCTTTAAAACAACATTGAGCTGTTCTAACACATACTTAGATAAACCTTCAACGTCTTGAAATTGCAGGATCCAGGGTTTAAAGCTGACTTCAAAACCTTTCACACCCTAATCCATGTGTCAGAATTGTCATTGGCAACATGGGAATTGGAATATACAATGTTTAAAATATGTGGATCAGTTACAGTTGAAGTTAAATTTTATCCATGTCATCTGTACAATTGACTTCTTCACTTGTTCTTTTTAGCTTTTCTCCGGCATTATCTTAACATTTGGTTTAATAATAAAAATGATTTCTATTTTTGTACTCATTAAACATTAAGCCTAAAAATCAGCACCTCTAAAATTTTGAAGCACTCCGGTTTTCGATTATAATGTACAAACTTCACATTTAATGTACATTGGTGTACCATCAACGAGTTAAGTCTTTGTAACTCATTGATAGATAGTATTGCAATCCGGAATTATGAGCATTCCGTTTAGTAACTTCATTAATTATGTTTTAATGAAATTTTCAAAAAAGTTACATTTTTAACTTCAAAATCATAATTCAAATACGTTTAATATATAATCCAAGTTCTCTCTCTTACAGATACTCAAAACCAATGAGAGCCCTGTTCTCAACAACATTCCAAACTCTCTGTGATCAGCTGTTTTTTTTTCTCAAATGAAGATATTTTTTTCCTACAAATGTAAATATATTTCAATTTTATATCTCTATGGTAAAATTCAAAAGATTTTTTTTTAGTATTTTGGTTAGCATATCAAATCATCCAGCCACAAACGAAAATGAAATCCCTGGTGTCATATTTCAATGATATTCTTTTTCATTTGTTCCATTTGCCATTACAATTAACCCTGAAAATTTTTTTGTTGAAATTTTGAATACATTTTGAGATGTTAATTTTCGAAAATGTGTTTTGCTGTCTGAGAAATGTTGCGCTAGTGACATATTTAAAGCAAATCTTTCATAACTTTGACAAATTTCATGATATTACAAATATTTTTCAGAAGAATGTTTAGAATAACTTACAGAAAAAGAATAAAATGTATTTAAAAATATTTCTATTAAGGGGCCGCGTGGTACTGAGATCTATTTTGGAACTCGACCACCGTTTCAAAGGAAATCATTTTACAGAATAGCAAAAAGGCATGGGCTAAGCAGACTTGATTGACAGACAAGTATCCAATCAGAGACGAAATTTAGGAGAAAGTACTGAACTACACAAGTGATTTATAGTCGTCATTGAGGCTCTTCGCCTGTGCCTAGGGGCTCGGGGTTGGTGTTGTCTGCGTCTACCCTTACTTCAAAAGTATCCCGCATTCCCCCACATGCTGACTTCTCGCTTCCCGCTATTTCGTTAGAAGCTGGCACATCAAATCTTGGGACAGTATTGTTGGTAGCGGTCCTTAGAGTTTTGTAAGTGGAATTCTAATTATCGAAGACAAGAAAAATAGCAACTTTGTAACGTGTTTTTCATAACTTTTTTCCAAAATATTATTGATAGTTTTTTTTTTCTTTTCAAAAAAAATGGTCGACCAATAATTTTTCTTTTTAAAAACTTAATGAATTAATTGATTTAAATCGACAATTTTAATCATGCTAAGCAGCTAAGACACTTCTAAATTTCACTACTTCAGCCTTTTTAAAGTCTGTACAGCTTTCGTCCTTATCTTTGATTCTGTTAATATAGGGTTTGTCTCCAGGCCCGTAATTTCAAATTTTATAGGGCGGGGGGGGGGGGGCAGAAGGTATGTGCTTAGTGTAAATTATCCCAAAAACAGCAAAAACCACGCCGACTTACAAAAAACTGGGAAGTAAATTAATTTTTGTATTACTCAACCTGAAAATTCAAATGTGGCTTCTAGTGATAGAAAAAGTGTCTGCTGGCCAGTGGCCAGCAGACACTTTTTCTATCACTAGAAGCCACATTTTTCAGAACCTAACTTTTTTAACTGAAAAAAATCAGGCAATCTTCAAGTGTTGCGCTTAAAGGTGGATCTGAAAAAAAAAAAGATATTGGGAAAGTATCCTTGTCGCTACATTGTGTGCATATTTGTAAAAGTGGAGAAAAGGAAACGTAAAAATTAATCTTGCTTCAATCATTATTTCCAGTTAAATTTAAAAGTGTATGAATAAAAATGCAAGAGTTATTTTGAAAACATTTATTATAGATGAAAAAGAAATTTTAAAATGTAAACTTCAAGTGCAAGTATAAACAATAAATAAATATTTATATACTTTTGCCAGAAATGGGGGAAAATAAAAATAGTCTGACGTCTAAAAGATACCAGCTCTCGACATAAAGAGTACTTATTATTATTATTTTTATTAATAAAAATTTTTAATCTGGTTCGAAAAAGTCGATTTAAAATGCAATATACATGGGTCTTTCCTTGTCAAGTGACCTAGGGGTTCCCAATCGACCCTCTCCAATTTTTAAGAAAATTTTAACGGATGTTCATAGAAGACGAATATGAAGCTATGCCAAATATCCATAAATTGTATATATCTGCCGATATCCGTAGTTTGGCCTCTTTTTCCGCGTTGCGATTAAAACGACAAAATCATCAAGTTTGTGCTTTCCTTGCTCTCGGCCTGAGATGGTTACAATACTGGTATTGGTGATCCTGAACAACTTTTGCGGTAGAAGAGCCTAGTTATATAGCAAAAGATTGATGCATGGTAGATTTTTCACAATTTGCTGCTAAAGCAGGATAAAAATCACATTTTTACAAATTCCAACCATACACATCGGCTTGTACCTGCTGAGAGATTAGTTTTCTGAAGCTAATTATTTCCTTGTTTGTAGCCTGTTTTTATGCAAGTGGCATCTTGATAGCCCAAAAAATTGCTGAATTTTTTCCAGTTCAGTCAAAAAAGTTTTCGTCAATATTGTCTCAATTAAAAAGAGCAATCTCAAAATGGTCTTCTTTAATTTGATTTTTCATCATATCATTAAAAGGAGCACACTTTTAATTATGTAACATTAATTACTTACTTACAACATAAATTACTTTTTCAATTACTTACAAATTCATGTCAAGCAATTCTAATAAAATTTACAGGATCTACTGCACCTGTGTTTTGAAAGGAAAAAAAATCAGATATTTTAGACCGTTTGTTTTTGTGGGAGAGGAAAACTCGAAAAATGTAAAAAGTTTCGGTGCTTTTTTCTCAGCTCCTATGAGGGCGAGAGTGTTCGACGAGATATTTTTTAAAGCTCTCGGGAGGGGGGGGGGGATATGATTTAAAATTATATGTCACTTCGCAAGATTATGCGACACTAATATTTCAAAGTCATAAAAAGCATTGCTTGATATTTTCAAAAAAAGAGAAAAAAAGAATTTGAATTCTGAAATTTTTAATTCAAATTATGTTTTTCGCAATCACGAGTTGTGACAGGACCCTACTCATTGGAGTTATTGTTTCTAGAAACGGCTCCTGTCCCCCCAAGCCTGTCCCTCCTCCTGGTTGGTTACGTGTGTATAGTTGTGTGTGTGTGCGTAGGCGTGCGTGCGTGCGTGCGTGCATGTGTAGACTAGTGTGTGTGCATTGACCTATGTAGGCACGTAGGCGTGTGTGTATGTGTGTAAGGGCGTGTGTGTGAGCGTGTGTGTGTGTAGGACATGGACGCCGCCGCGCAGGAGAAGCGGATTCCGGGAAACAGTGCTCAGGACCAGAGGAGCCATGCCTGCAGAGGACGGTGGTGGGGCATAGGCCCCTGGTCCAAGCTGAAAAATCAAAGGATCTCAACAGCGATTAAATAAGGACAATAAGGAACTCGGATTGCTCAATAAATGTGGTGCATAAGTGATAAAAAATTTCAGAAT
The DNA here is from genome assembly GCF_026930045.1 of Uloborus diversus. NCBI lineage: Eukaryota > Metazoa > Arthropoda > Arachnida > Araneae > Uloboridae > Uloborus > Uloborus diversus. Next base: position 220,749,272 of record NC_072732.1, read on the forward strand.
GGTACTGTAAAGGGTTCTTTCCACAAAGTAATAATGAACTTGTGAGAAAGAGATTTACAGATGTTTTTAGATCTTGCAATTTCTTCGCCAGGTAACTGTTAATTGAAAATGTGAAAAGCGGTAAATGAAAATCATGTGCTTTGACTGCCGTAGTTATGAATAAAAATTCTGACTGGGATTGTAATGAGCTCATAATGGGAAAAAAAATGGCTTTTCAACCGTTCCACCATTTAATTTACTGAAGTGAAAGTAGCGAGCCATAGACATTGGTGACTTCTGAAGATATTTACAAAAAAATAATGTCTAGGGCAAAATACTCTTAATATCATATGGCAGTAGCAGATCCGGGGGGGGGGGGGGCGCTAAGGGAGCTTCTAATCTCCCCCCTCCTCCTTCCTCAATGAGGTCTGAACTTACACTACGTAAAAATGAAGTTTCAGAAATTTTTAGTACTGCAATAATTTTTCGAATTTAAATGGGCCCATAAATATGTAAACTATATATGTAGTAACATATTAATGGGGATGAGGGGGAGGGGGTAGAAGACTGTAATTCCTGTTCCAACTTGGGCAAAATTTAATAGCAGATTAAATTGTGATCTGCAATGGTATGGAAAGGCTTGGAAGAAATAGTTTCGTTCTGCAATCGGGGTTTTTATTCTGAAAATTTATTACTTTCAGATTAAACCAGTTATATGTATTTACTTCATTTTTGGATGAGAGGGCTGTGGCCATACTCTCGTCCCCTCATGTGATTTGTAATACCATGGAAAATATTTGAGGAAATAGCTTCGTCCTGTTATCGAGTTTTTTTTTACCTGAAGTTACTACTTTCAAATTAACACATATATTTTACTTCGTTTCCAGGAACCGGAATGTCACTTTTTACCATTTCTTGGGCTGTTGGAGGGATGCTCGCACAAAAACTAACGGTCTAAAATATTTAAAACAGATTTTATTTCCTGTCAAAACTCAGCTACAATAGAACCCCCCCCCCCCCCTTTTTTTTTCTTTTCTTTTTCAGTAGATCCAGTATTATATATATATATATATATATATATATATATATATATATATATATATATATATATATATATATATATATATATATAAATATATATATATAAATATATATATATACATATATATATAAATATATATATATATATATATATATATATATATATATATATATATTTAGAATTGTTTGACACGAATTTGTAAGATTTAATATTTTTTGTTGATTTCACATTATTCTTTTTTATTGGGTGCGTCTCAAAAATGAAACTAACGTTTCTTAGTTAATAAAAGTGTGCTCTTTTTAATGATGTGAAGGAAAACTAAAATAAGAGGACCCTTTTGAGATATTGCTTTTTGAAATTGAGACAAAATTGATGAAATCAATTTTTGGCTGGTTTTTCAGCTAAGATAATTCAGCAATTATTTGAGCTATCGAAATGCCACTTGCATACCTTCTGGATAAAGCAACAGGCTACAAACGAGGAAAAATTAACTTCAGAAAACTATTCTCTCAGCAGATAACAAGCCGGTGATGTACGGTTGGAATTTGTAAAAATGCGATTTGTAACCTACTTTGGCAGCAAATTGTGAAAAACCTACCATGCATAGAGCTTTTGCTATACAAGTAGGTTCTTCTACCCCAAAAGTTGATCAGGATCACCAAATGGATGTCTGAATTGCCAAATCGATTCTCTCCACCTTCTAAAAAAATCCTCATTTCTGCTTTAATAGTGCTACATAGTGCTTCATCAATGCTTAGCATGTGAAATTATATTAAAGTTTGGGTTTAGTAAGTTTCTGACCATGTGATGGCAGAAAATGTACCATGAGGACCTATTTACTCATATGGATAAGCACCATCTTCTTCATAACTAGTCTCTACCTTTTGTTTTATGGAGTTAGTCGATTTGGCAAGTGAGGCATCCAAATATCAGTATTGCAAACATCTCAGGTCGCGAGCAATGAAAATACTAACTTGGTGATTTTGTCATTTTAATCGCGACGCAGAAAAAAAAAAAACTTTTACAAAACTGGATATTGGCAGAACCGTACGGCTTATGGAGCAGAGCTTTATGCAAGAAATCACATGCTCTCCTAGAAATTTTTCTTGGCTTGGACCTCTTGCTGATTCCTAGTGCACTGCAAATAATCAAACTCTTTTTGAACACTTTTTGCGCATGGACACTTGTCCCCTGTTTGAGAACACATTTTTTGAAATAGGTATTTCAACCTTCCTGAGAACACTTTTCAAAATACTTTTTAAGTATGGACATGTGTCCCCCTTTTTAGAACGTTTTTGAATAATTTTGAGAACACTTTGGATAGCGCTTTTTGGAACATGTATTTTGTTCAGCATACATTTTAAAGCACTTTTTTAATACTTCGTGGCGCACTTATTTGTACAATTTTTAGGATATATTTTAAAATAATTACGGAGCACTAAAATATCCCACCGGCATACCTGTTACACAAGTTATACAAAAAGATTTCAGAAAAAGAAAAAAAGTTACATTCGCCTATGTTGAAACTGCAGGCTTGATGATGGGTTTAGGTTTTGTCTATATCTGATTATTAATCAGATTAAATCGTTCAAATGTAGATTCATTCGTCATTCAGATCATAGGTTCATTCAAAATGAATGAATCTATGAAAGTTTTAAATTTAAAACGCAATAGGTACCTCAAAAACAATTGAATAGCTTACAGCAAAATTACAAACAAACAATATGTATGAAAAAGATGGAGCAGAGGAAAATTGTACACAATCATTCTTACTATGAAAACTACATTTAAATTAAAAATATTAATTTCCTCAAATGGGGTCGCTTCCAAACTGTTAAAAGTATTTTTTTCCAAAAGAGTATGCTTAAAAACATGGGATCTGACCATTTTTTAAAGGATTTGACTAAGTTTATATTTTTTAAAAGATATTTTAATCGGCGCGCTTTCATTGTTTACGCTTCTGCCGATGATATCATAAATGATGAAATGCCATTTACTGTTGCCATTCACAGAGCGAAATATTTAATTCGCTTCTCTACTCACGTGTGCTGGCAACAATATGGTTGAGAGCAAACGTTGAGCACAATATTTAATTCGCTTCTTGATTATCATAACGTGGAAACGCGGTAGACAGATGCGCCAAAGTACATCATTTGTGACGTCATAAAGACCACGCCTTACTTTTAAAATTGGACACTTACAATAATTAATTAAAAATTAAACGTTGGGTGATGAAAGTTTTTTTTCTTGCTCCATGTTATTTTTTTTTTGCTTATTCTATCAATTTCAGTAACTAAAAGTAGTACATACTTTTGACTGAAGGAAAAAACCCTATTATGTTTTTAAAACCAATAAATTATGTAAAAAGTTTTTAAAAAAATATTTTAAAAGCAAATTATTTAGAAATTTTTTTAAAAAAAAAGTAGTTTTTCAAGCACAAACAGTTTTTTGGTTCACTATCAAAAAGTCTTATTTCGAGTTCAAGCTGGTTACTGGTAACAACACTGAAAAGGCAGACCCTCCCCCAGGATTGGGCAGGAGGGCGCCGCGCCCAACTTGCCCTTTGATTCTTAGAACGCTCCCAACTTGCCGTTTTATCGGTAAAACGGCGCCCTAATTGCCTTTTTGTTCATGAACTGGCATCCTTTGGATTTAAGATTTTTACTAGAAAAAGTAAGGAGCCAGTGTCCCTTTCCATTGTTTTCAGACAATGACTTTCTTCTAAGTGAAAACAGCGGACATCCGCCCCTCCCCCTCGCCTCTTAACTAGGATTGCCATTGAGCTGACTATTAGAAAAGCATGCCTTCCATTATCAGTTACCACAAGGGATAAAAAGTGGCCTACTGGGCATTCTAGAGACTTAAGGCTCTTCTAAACCTCTCCGTAAAATCTTACTTGGAGAAATCGCACAATCTGTGGCAACACAAGGGGTGTATCTGGGAGGGTCTAACTAGATTTTTTTTGCACTTCTAATTGGTCTGATTTCATGATGGACAGCGTCAATCATTGAGTTGTTGAAAGGACAGTCGTAAATCTAAGCTGTCCCCATCAGTACTCCTTTGCGGTCGGACGAGGGCAGAGAGCTAAAAGAAGGATACTGTTCCAAAACATGTCTGCCTCCCCCCTCCAGCCTGTTTCTCACCACGACAACAGATCGGCGTAGCGGAAAGAACTCACGAGTATGAGGGTGAAGAAAAAAGAATCCAATTCTCCTATTCCATTCTACCACCCTTCTCACTTTTACTTGAAAACTTTGGAACCGCGGGACAATTCTCCACATTTACTCTTCGAATCGAATTCTGTATTTGTTTTGCAATTCATGGGCGGCATAATCTTCATTTTTTTAAAAATTTGTTTTATATTTATTCGTTTAGTTCATTCATTTATGTATTTTTCAATATATAATTGAGGGGGAGGGGGCGAGCGGAACACTGATGATCTTTATAACTTTATCAATAAAAGATTGCTTTGCTTTTTACAGAAATTTCTGAAACTATTTTTGAAAAGAAAAGCAAAACAATCATAGAAAAATGTCGAAGAACTTCTGCGGATGTCGGTGTGAGCATGAAATAAAAACATTTGGTAGTTGTGTAGTTAGGTTTGCTGATTGCTAGTTTGATGAATGTTACAATTAATAAAAAAGCAAAAAGAGTAAATCTTTCGAAAACACTCACGGCCTGTACAAGGATTATCTGTGCAGTTTTTAATTAGAAAATTATACTGTTGTTTTGTCTATGAATTTTCTGCGCATCAAAAGAGGAAAGAAAGAAACTGATACCATTGATGAATGATACCACCTGTTAACTGTAATACTTCTTGCAGAGTTAGTGAAAGAACTAACATTTCATCTACTTTCTGTGAATAACTGATGAAGAGACTTCTTTAAAAATTAACTAGAATTTATTAACAAGTGAAAAAATGTAAATATAATTGTATAAACATAACTGAAGCCAAAGGTAAAAAAAGATTAATTAAATATGACTAGCAAGTTAAGCTCATCCTAATACGGCTCGCTAATCTATTACTACGATCAGCCAAGCACAGTCGGCAATCCGCCGAACAACACGAGCTCTACCCTAGCTACCTTTTACCAGACAGACATCACCGAACGAGTCTTAAAAAAGGGAGAGCGAATCTCAGCTCCGATCGCTATTAAATAGTCTGTCCTCATCATTATTCACATCAATGCCCTCACGTCCACGCAACCAATGAGGATGCACCAAGTGGCAGAGACGCCTCCCTGCTAAGCCAATGGCGGGAGTCTGTTACGTCACCCTTCCGATCCGATCACTCACTTCCGATTCACTCGGATCGTTGGTCCGAACAGGCGTCGGTTGATTATCGTGAAGTTCAGTTACCTGGGCAAAAGTAAGTGTAGAGATATTTGTAGAAGTTCTATTTCTAACAATGCCCCTCCTCTCTACATCTTACAAGAAACAGCTAATAAAAATTTTTTTTCAAAAAAAAAAACATCTTTGGCTTCTAGTTTCACAAATCCATTCTATAACTTTATAGAAAAGTGAAAATATAACAATAATTAAGCATAATACAAAACATCGTTCGGCGATATAACACATTCCATCAGGACGAAAATATATGCATCCAATCGCAAATTACAATCCAGACTTTAATCTAAAACTCGAGAAGAAAAAAAAAACATTTGCAAAGACACAAGTATAAACACATTCGTAATAAAGTATGCAAAAAAAAGTGTACATATTAAATTTTTAGCTAATTACTACAGTGTATATTAGAGCTGTAATTTGCAAAAAAAATTCTAACATGAAAATTCAACACCCTAAAATTTCCCATTCAAATTCGATTGTATAATAAAATTTCGCGAATATTTCATTTTTGAGAAAATTACACAATACAGGAAAGTATTTCCAAATACATTAAAAAATTTCCTGATACAATGTCGAAATTACATCTTTTAAAATTGAATATTCATCGTTAGCAAAAGTGATTAATGAAAAACTGTTTCACAAAATTTTACAAGTTCAGTTCCAGAAAGTGGTTTTGTAAATACGTCAGCTTGGTTTTCTTTACTTCTTACAAAATTAATGCAGAAAATTTCTTGATAAATTAAGTCCCTCACAAAAAATAATTTAACATCGATGTGCTTCGTTCTATAATTTTCAATTGGGGATTTACAGAAATCTATCGTGGCCTGATTATCCGCATACAATATTGATTTTACTTTCTGGCTATTGGTAATTCCAAAGTTAATGCACTCATCTAAAATTCTGTCAAACCATAGCAATTCTTTTGCTGCTTCCGTAAGTGCAACGAATTCTGATTCCATGGTTGACAAGCATATGCTTTTTTCTTTGAACGTACGCCAAGAAATCGGAGCATTATCAAGTGAAATTATTTGTCCCCCTAAGGAAGTTCTATCATCTTTGTTACTGGCGAAATCAGCATCGCTAAATCCCACGATTTGTAATTTGTTACATTTTAGACTGAGTTTGAAATCTTTAGTGTGAGACACGTAACCTAATAATTTAAGTAATCCTCCCCAATGAAACATTCCAGGATTTGACTGAAATTGGCTGAATATGTTTACGGCGTAGCAAATATCCGGTCTGGTCCGGTTTGCAATAAATGCGAGACAACCTAACAAATTTCTATAAGGAATTTTAGACATTTCAAGTTTTTCACTTTCTGATTGAGGACAATTTGAATTGGAATAAACTATACCTTTACTTATAGGTAATGAAGAAATTGGAAAGTCAAAATGCCTAAAACGGTCACAAATTTCTGTAATATAATTTGTTTGATGCATTTTAATTTCATTTTCATATTCTTCAAAATTTACACCAAGTAGTGTCTTGGTTTTTCCCAAAATTTTAAGGTCAAAATGTTTATTCAACAAGTTTAAAACAAATTCAATATTTTTACTATTTTTCCCGAATAACACAATGTCATCAACATATAATAAAAGTATTACTTTGGATTGAAAAATATAAACACAATTACACCTTTGAAATTTGTTAAAACCTATATTTGCTAAAACACTGTCGATTTCATAATACCAATTTCGACCACTTTGATGAAGTCCGTAAATTGCCTTTTGAAGTTTACACACATAGTTTTCCTTCCCTTTTTCAACAAAACCGGGAGGTTGTTGCATAAACACATCTTCTTTTAAGGGAGCATAAAGGTATGCACATTTTACATCGCACTGGACATTTTCCCACTTTTGAAAAATTACAAGAAATGCGAAAAAGAAACGGATTACACTAAATGATACAACTGGGCTGAATGTTAAATCGTACGAATCAAATTGAACTTGTTTGTGACCTTGTGCACACAATCTTGATTTCCACCTTACGATTTGGCCCTGTTCGTTTCGTTTAACAGTATATACCCATCTACATCCTATTACATTCGCGTTTTCTGGAAGTGGTGTCAAAGTCCATACCTTTCTTTCCCGAAAAACTTTCATTTCTTCCTTCATGGAATTTTCCCAGTTTTCCCTCTGTTTTGACTTTAAAAATTGTTTGTAAGTATTTGGAATAATTATCTCTTCTTCATCTAGTCATAATTGAGAAAAATTCGCGCTCGTGGATTGACCATTAACTTCCCCTTCATACGTATTTTTACCTTGGAAATTAAAAATATGCGGTTCAAAAACGATAGCATTTCTGTTGCAATACTTTCTGATATCATGAATGGATCTTAACCGTTTCGAACTATTTTTTTCGTAATAATACACATCCGTTCGCGATCCATCTTTCCGCGGTGCTATTTTTCTAAACCAAGTTGTTTCTTTTAGGGGTCTAACTTCTTCATCAATGGAACTTTCATCTTCCGACGTAGTGTCGATTTCGCGATCTGAACCCGTAGAATTTTCTACGTTCTGGGATTGGCTCGCATCTTCGTACACGGAACTTTCATCGTCTGAAGAAAAATTAGATTTATCGTCAAAATGACAATGGCCCATAACCATCTTGATACCATTGATGAATGATACACGTTCGGATAAATCTGCAACGGTCTACCTCTGACGTCACAGGAATGGGTGGAGCTACCTAACCTTCTGACGTCACATCGTTTTCCTTGCTAAGTTGATTTTCGCGTTTGATAATTTTTTCTTTTCGCTATTCGATCATATTTTTTTATTCATTTATTTCTCTTTATTTCCTTTTTATTATTGTTATAAAACAGAAAGGGAGTTTATTTTTTAAAGCAATAATGGTTTTACTTCATATTTAATTAAAATATTATTTGTTTTTAAGACATAAATTTGGCGTTATAAAAATATGATTATTTTATTCGAAAAATGGGAGGGGGGGGAGGAGATATCAAGAATAGTTTTTCAAGTTATTTACCAAAATATGTTTTATTTTAGCTATTTAAGGGAAACATTTTGTGGGGGAAAATAGATTTTAAGTTTCTGTAAAATAAAACGGTATACAAAAAAAAAAAAAAAGGTAAAATCACGAATTTTTTTTGTTATAAAATAATTTATTTCCTTTGAGCCGAGAAATAACAGGAATTATCTAACGTTTATTAGCACAAATAAATAGATTGTTGAATACACGTGTTTCGGGGTTTCCAGGAACCCCTTTTTCAATTCAAAGTTGTGAACTTTTGGATGTAAAGACATCCAGTAAAAATCTGTTTATTTGTACTAAAAAACATTGGTTATTTCTTGTTAATAATATTATTAAAGTTTAAAATAGGTGGTGACGATTGTCAAAATAAGTTTATCAAGTTACTCAACCATTATATTTTTATTTTAGCAATTAAATAAAATTTAATAGCTAAATGGGATAATAATGGGGGGGGGGGGGACAATATTGTTATACCAAATCCAAATTATTTCTAAGGAATAAGAGAAAACAGAGGCATGGATTAAAACGAAAAATTTACATTACTGAAGTTTAGTGCATTTGTGCTCAGGCATTCCAACTCCTTTAAATGACTGCTTTTGACAAAGATTCGGTTTTTTTTTTTTGTATTATCTTATGGAATAAACTAAGATGACTTTAATAAGAGTCCCCTGCTCGTTTCGCTACGCCGCAGACCCGGGTTTTATGCCAAAGTTCGGCACGGTCAACTCGGCCTTTCATTTCTTCAGTGGGTCGATAAAACGAGTACCAAGCGTGCTTGGAACCTAAACACTAGGGGCTGCGCGTTCGGCTGACCGGAACATCTGATTTTAGCACCCCAGTGCCAATTGTTAGTTCATAAGTTTTGTTGATTTTAATTTCAAGGATATAAAGCTAGCAATACGTTTTTTAAATGAATAAACTTGTAAATATAGGATCGAATTGAAAAAGTTTAAAATTTCGGGGGAGGGGGAATGAAATGAGATGGAAGTGTAACTTTTTTTTTCTAGCAAATACTTGGTAATAGATTAATAGCAGATTAAAGTAACAGAAATAGCAATACCTCCGTAGTCAACGTGTTAAATAACACTAGCCTACACTCCAGGCTCCCTCGTCAAGGGCGCCCATATAGGGGGGAAAGTGGGAGCTCAACCCCTCCCCTCCCTTAGATATTGGAACCTCCTTGCTTTTAGTACTTTTTCTTTGCAAAAATGAAAAAACATTTCTTCTCTAGCCATCAATGAATAATTTATTAAAAATGTCACACTTCAAAAAGTCTAATCTGCACTGAAATCGGTTTCTATGGGGAAAATATATCCTGCTAAACCATGAAAAAATATCTGAGCGCCCCCCCCCCCCCCTATTTTTAAAATTATGCATATGGGCGCCCATGTTCCCGTACCTACCGCTTACGCATGGTTTCATTGGTCAGATAGGACCCTGGAAACAGTTAAGTTTCTTTATCCAGACCAGGAGCTGGGCAATCCCTGATCCAGCACCCTCGAAGATATCAATTTGGAATGGAAACTTGGAGGTCTTCGTGATCACGACTGATTAAACGTGACGTGAACCTGTCACCATTAGCGTACACGGAGGATCTCCGACCAGCTGCATCGAACCCGCGATCCTGCAGTTGCGAATCCAACGCCCTACCGATCAGAAGAATACGGCCACATGTTAAGAACATGCAAAGGTCGCTGTATCATTTACCTGGGTTCCCTACTCAATGGACTTCTTTTTCCCACTAATGGATTTTACCGCAACGCTGTAATTGAATTCTTGACTTCAAAATTCAAATGATTGCCTGAGACTTGATACTGGTTTTGGATGTTGCATGATGGATAATGTTTTCGCTTAAAAAGGATGTGTGAAATCGAAAGGGTCGTTAATAAATAATTCGATTTTGAGGTGCATGGACGCTACCATCCAAGGGGAGGAACATGCTAGCGGAGGCTCGTGGACTAGAGGACATGGACGCGCCACCACCTAAGGAGGAGGGACATGCTCGCGGAGGCCCGAGGACCAGAGGACATGGGCGCCACCATTGAAGAAGATGGACACGCTCATGGAGGACCGTGCACCAGAGAAGTTTGCATCATAAGTATAGAAAAATGCAATCAAAGGAAATCAATTATTGTCAAGTAAAAACAATAAACAACCGCGATTGCTCCAAAACATATTTATATAAACTTTTTTATTTTACTTTTTTTTTTTAATTCAGCAATTGTGAATTACTTATTGTTCTCACTTGACCGTTTTGGGCGTCCATCCGTCCTTTGATTTTATTTTTGCCACCACCGGTGAATTTTTGGAGGGACTCCACCTCGTCCACCCCCTCCCCAGTCCCCATACTGCTACTCCAGCGGACACCGTCTCCAGGTTGCATCCATAGCCTACACACACGCAGAGGCCTACACGCACGCACACGCCTGAACACACACACACACGCGCCTGCACACACACACACGCCTGCATACACACTCACACACCTACATATACACGCCTGCACACAACAACAAGCCTGCAGATAGACTTACACGCACACGCCTACATACACACACAAACTCGTGATTGCGAAAGACATAGTCAAAATTAAAATTAATTTTTATTTATTAATTGATTTTCCAATTTTTAAAAAATTATGTGAATAATTATTTATTCATTTAATTTATCTTAAAGCGACTTCTAAGACGTATTTCTATTTAATTATTCAGTTCAAAAGTTACATTTTTCTGATCACAATATTTCTGCAGTTTTGTATTTGCCCTCTGTTTAAAATGCAGTTATTTTTACTTTCTTTCTTATTCAGTAAAAGTAGTAACTTTCTTTCTTATTTAGTATCATTAAAAACATGCTTAAAAATATTTTAAAAGTATTAAAAAGTTTTTGTTTTTAAATTATTGCAACTTTTTTTTAAAGTCGACGGGGGGGGGGGGGACTTCTTGCCAATTCAGGTAAATATAAGCGATGGAATAATTTTAATCGTGATGTATTTTGCAATTCTTTAAGATATTTTGTAATTTTTCAATATGTTTAATTAATCAATTTAGTTTTTATAAGTCAAGGATGAAGAATGCCCCTAAAAATAATATAAACACGTAAATATAATAGAAAACATAGTGATATATGTTTAAATTTATTATAAATAACTAGTAAAAAAGTTAATATAAATAAAATGTTTTTTGAAAAATGTTTTTTGATTTTTTTTTTTTTCAAAAGCCGTGAGGTATAAGAAAGCCTTCTTGCACCCCCCCCCCTTGCCGGCACCCATGTGCACATCTCTTATTTCCTGCGGAAATAATAGGTGTCACATCATTGTCGTACCAGTAAAATTACAAAAGTATAAGAAAAAAGAAATGAATGAGCTAAAAAAAAAACAAAAACAGCGAGACTAAAACAACGTAAATCCGCTTATTTGAGACCGGCTGAAGAAAACGTAGCTCCACCCATTCCGATGACATCATAAGGCAACGTAGCTGTGACGTCAGTGGTAGACCGTTGCAGATTTATCCGAACGTAATGATACCACCTGTTAACTGTAATACTTCTTGCAGAGTTAGTGAAAGAACTAACATTTCATCTACTTTCTGTGAATAACTGATGAAGAGACTTCTTTAAAAAATAACTAGAATTTATTAACAAGTGAAAAAATGTAAATATAATTGTATAAACATAACTGAAGCCAAAGGTAAAAAAAGATTAATTAAATATGACTAGCAAGTTAAGCTCATCCTAATACGGCTCGCTAATCTATTACTACGATCAGCCAAGCACAGTCGGCAATCCGCCGAACAACACGAGCTCTACCCTAGCTACCTTTTACCAGACAGACATCACCGAACGAGTCTTAAAAAAGGGAGAGCGAATCTCAGCTCCGATCGCTATTAAATAGTCTGTCCTCATCATTATTCACATCAATGCCCTCACGTCCACGCAACCAATGAGGATGCACCAAGTGGCAGAGACGCCTCCCTGCTAAGCCAATGGCGGGAGTCTGTTACGTCACCCTTCCGATCCGATCACTCACTTCCGATTCACTCGGATCGTTGGTCCGAACAGGCGTCGGTTGATTATCGTGAAGTTCAGTTACCTGGGCAAAAGTAAGTGTAGAGATATTTGTAGAAATTCTATTTCTAACAGAAACTGACGAATCTGCATGTTGGTACGATAGAAAACAGGAAGATAAAAAAAAATGCTGTTGTCTTGTTAGTGATCAGAAGGATACCATATTACCAGTGGCGCACAGGAATTTTTTAAGGGGAGGGTCCAAGGTCGAAAGTCTCATTCCATTAATACGCCGTCAAACATATTGATTTGATTTTATCGATTCCCGAGAACAAAAACAGTAAAAAATAAGCTAATGAATAAATAATTAGCGTTAAGTAAATAAATAACCAGAAACTAAATAATTTACGCTTTTATTTTTCTCATAATTAAAAAATGAATTCAAGTTCAAAGGATCTCATTTCAATCTGTAATCACAAAACTAAAAACATAGTTATTACTGTGTATTCATTTATAATCCCCATTCTTCTTCTCACAGGCTAAGTGCACAGTATTTTAAAAAATCTCTTAACATGAGGGTTTTATTTTTTCACTTATTAAAACAGAAGTTATTGTTACCTTTGTTTGAAATTATTTCACGCACAAAATACATAGAATCGTAATCAGTCGGGGAAAAAAGCAAGACCTATGGGAGGGGTCCTGACCTCCTGGACCCTTGTGTGCGCCACTGATAAATACCCACTAAGGCTTTCATTATTTATACACGTGTACTAAATAATTAGAATGAAATGACACCTTTCAGTAATGCTAAAAGCAAATTGTTGCAGAGCTTAGTATTTTTGACAGTTGCATGCAGAATCAACCTTTGATTTAAATCTGAGAAAAGCCATGTTACTACGTACAAAAGCCCTTTATCACGCTCTGAATGCAAATTGGGAATTTTACTGTTGTTTTTTCTTGGATAAAAGCCTACTTCATCGTCTTCGATGTGCCTATTCATCAACATTTTAAGATAATTTAAATTCATTGAGCGTATTGTTAAAAGAATAAAAATTATATGTTCACAAATTTGACCAATGCATATAATAAAACGTAAATAATTGAACTCTAATGGTTTAAATATACTTTGAAAGAATGAATAAAGTGTAAGAAAGCGTACAGTGGTTTAAAATAGTCGGCACGTGGTATTTAGGAATTTCCGTATCATAAAAAATTGATTTCTTAATCTTGAGGCAAAGAATGTTTTTTTCTTTCAGTTTGACACTCTCTGTTATTTAAACATTTTGTTCACATAGTAAGAAATAAATAAAACTCCTTATGAAAATAGAGTGGCATTAAAACAATATGAGTAGCACAGTATACTAATGAAAAACGTTATCTATCATGAAAGCGTCTCGAAAATATTTACGTGTACCAACAACAACGCTATTGTAAAAAGATTGCCATCAATCATGAAACGAGAAAAAAATTCTTCCTAAAAAAAGGAAGGAACATGGTTTTGTTAGTATTTTCGAAAAAGATTTTCGTTTAGAGTTCAAAACTGTCATATGACAAAAAAAAAATGCATTTGTTCAATGAATCAAATGTATGATCATATTCAATCTCGAGAATTATAGGAAAAAATAGATTGCAAAAGACACAAAATTAAATAAGCATCATTCGAAAGTGGAGACAGTGAGGAACTCAATTATGTGCCGAAGTAATTATCACTATGAGGAACTTTCTTGTTCCCATTCGCTGTAGGCAAACGAGGTGGGGAAACAAAGTGCAATAGGTGAGAAAAAATTATACATGAAATCAAATGAATTGATATCGTTCCATTTTGAGTATTGGAGGAAAACAAAATAATATGAAAAGTCAAAATGCATGATCGGGGAAAAAACATAGTGAGGCACTAAATTACTTGCTAATGAGAATATCACCATGCATACTGAACTTTCTTGTTCGGAGTCTAATTTCTTTTCGATGCAGTTGTGACAATTGAAAAATTGTCACTGCAAAAATAAACTTTATGTAACATGAAAAGAGTTCGAAAAATGCACTGTAAATTGCGAAAGTAGAGTTCTTTAATTGTGAGCGTGCTCAAATGGCCAAGATGAAAGTTCAACTAATGATACTTCTTGAACTATCGAGAATTATTTTGATTTGAAGTGCTGCAGGCGTCATTGCTTTGTTGATTCTTTGAAAAATTACTTCCACTTGGGGTTTTAAATAGCTATCTGGCGGAAAAAAATGCATCACTTTATACATGAAATTGAATGAATCAAATATGATCCTGTTCCACCTTGAGTATTGGAGGAAAACAAAATAATATGAAAATTCCAAAAACATTCATCGGAGAAAAAAGATTGTGAGGTACTAAATTACTTGCTGATGGCTGTATCACCACACTCAACTTTCTTTGTTCGCAGTCTCATTTCTTTTTCACGCAGTTGCGAAGATAGACAAATTCGCTTTGCAAAAATCAACTTTATGTAACATCAAAAGAGTTCGGAAAATGCATTGTAAATTGTGAATAGAGTTCTTTGATTGTGAGCATGCGCAAATGATCAAGACGAAAGTAAAAGTAATGATAATTCTTGAAATATGTACAATCTTCAAAGGAGAAGCATTTTGATACGAGGTGCTGCATTCATCATGACTTTGTTGATTCTTAGAAAAAATACTTTCACCTGTGGCTCTATCAAGTCACAGGGGAGGAAAAAAATGCATGAAATTGAATATATATATATATATATATATATATATATATATATATATATATATATATATATATATATATATATATATATATAATTATATAATTGGATTAATCAAATGTGATCCCTTTCCATCTTGAGTATAGGAGGAACACAAAATAATATGAAAATTCAAAAAAAAAAAAAAACAATTATCTGGGAAAAAGATAGATACTTGCTGATGACAGTATTACCATAGTGAACTTTCTTGTTCGCAGTCTCCTTCCTTCCTTTTTTTTTCACACAGTTATAATGACTGATAAATTGATATTGTAAAAAAAAAAACTTTATCTAAAATGAAACATTAAAAGAGTTCGAAAAAAACCATTGTGAATTAAGATAGTAGATCCATGGCCGCGCCGTCCTTATGTGTGAGGTCGTGAGGCTCACGACGACGCCAGAGTCAAAAAGGCGCCTTTCACTACCAATCAAAAATGTTCCAAATGGGGGGAATCTCTCCAACCAAAGAAGGAAAAAGAACTTTTCATTATATTCAGGGCCCGCTCAGCCCAAGGTGATGCCCAGGCCCTGGAAAAATTTGGTGCCCCCTCTCATAGGAATATCTGCAATTTTTTGTGTGGAAGTTTTCAAAAACGGAAAGAAATGAAGAAATTTACCCCCATTTTGGTGCTCCTAAAATTGTGGTGCCCAGGGTCCATGGACCTACCGGACCGTGAGTTCATCAGGCCCTGATTATATCTTATGGTGGCGGTGAAATTACACTGCTCACTGAAACAAGCAATCCTCTCGCTGCCTATCTAAAATGAAAAAATATTGCCTTGTGTGTCTAAACATGCTTTTCAAGAGTGCAATCTTTTACACTGAAATCACGTGATGCTAGTTAATGCATACACTATCATTTTTCTTCTTCATGTGGAGGCGGTGGAATGCTGTTTAGGGTTAATAGTACACGAAGCTGAGCATATGAGATGCGAGAAATTTTCTATTCTTCATTTTGGATCTTGAGGAGACTATGTTGTACTATAATTTGTGCAATATGTCTTTTTGAGATTTTTAATTATTGCTCGCTTAAATTCGACTATTTCATGTTATCATATAAAAATTATTGTAAGTATATTTGCATATATTTTACTTGTGTGTAATATTGGTATATTGTAGACTACAATTTTGGCTAACTTTTTAGTTTCAAAAAGTAACGACTTGACCATAATTACTCGATTCCTCTTCCCCTCCTTTTTCTTTAACAATTTGTGTGTCAGAAAAAGAGCTTTGGACAATGTATTTGTTTTAGATATCATATTCAATGCCTTCCGTATTTTAGAATTGTTAATATTTAAAATATTTTCTTTTTCCTAAACGCATTAGCATATCAGAGGAGCTACTGAACTCGAAATAAGTTCGAGATATGAAGTGAAACTGTAATCACACACGTGCACTGTAATCCAAAATTAAATACACATTTTTACATTTTTTTCAAAATAAATTAAATGCCAAACGTATTTTTTTCTACGTCATATTGGTCTACAAAACGTCAATCCAGCTGTTAACTATATTTTCGCCGAATGCCACTGCATAAAGGCGCTCAAAAGACATTTGCACAACGGCGCTGATCAGGCTTGGCGCGGGCTTGACTAGAGCTCTTTGATCTTGGTTATGCGCAAATGATTAAGACAAAAGTTCAAGCAATGACAATTCTTGAAATATGTATATGAATCTTCGAACGAGAAGACTCACATTTTTTCCCATTATAAGATGCAGTAATTTACACAGATTCTTTAAACAAAATAACTTCTACATTCAAACGGTGTACTTCTATTAAAACAGCATTGAAAAATATAGCACCTAAATAATTTCAAAAACTTATCGAAGAACTGAATACAGAAAAAAAAAGTGTTTTCTTTTTAGAACGGAATGTCGAGTCGCATAGATACAAGACCAACACACAAAACGACAAAGAATGAATGGTCATCAGCAGGGATCCAGTTTATTGCCTGCCGAGAGGCAGAGGGGAAAAGCGGAGAAGCAGCCAAAGACCCTGGGGGGAAAAGAGAAAGTGGTCCCTCAAAGTGGGGTGTGAGGGGAAATGGGTGTGGTCTGGTGGAAGGCGTGTTTTTCGCAGTTTTTCAGAATTTTTCGAAAATAAGGCTTTACTCCGTGGAGAATATCAATTGAACAAATTGTCTCAGAAACAAACTCAAAATATGTTTTTAAAGAGAAATGTTCAATCTCTTGCGCTCCTTTTTCCGTTTTTCCATATCATTTTTCAAACGTGTGAAAATAGTCGTTTAAAGTTTTAAAACGTTATTAAAAAAATTTCAAAATAACTACAGAAAAAATAATAAAGCGCATCTCTAGTTCTGTGTCATAGCCATCGTTTAAAACAAACCGCATGAAAATATTCCAGTAATTTCTCGTGTTATGCTTTGCATAGGTAGCAGATTTTCCCGTAGAGAAAGCATTAGCGTCGAAATCCAAGATGGACGGTAATAGAAGAGCCTTAACAATGTTCTTCCAAGGACCTTTCACTTTTGGGAACACTACTGATAAGCCACTGCTGAATTCCCAGAATCACTTCCTTGCTCCTTGCCTCAGGCTTCCCATCGCCCTTTATTTAATAATGGAGGGCTGTAGCGAAGAATACTGGCTGTCATCCTTCCTCCTTATCGCTTCATGACAAGGGAAGTGTTCTTTGTCCAATTGACATGTATGTTAAGAAAACTCTACTTCTCTTCCAGCCAGATAAACATTAAGTTAGCCCTACATTTTATAATCTTTCAATCAAATTCATATTTTTAATAGTGCTTTTCCATTTTGAATTAGAATTAAGTAGATGCAATGGAGCGCCACAAATCCACCGACCTAAAATCCGCCAACGTCCAAAATTTGCGCCATTTTTTTTCCGTTTTTTTCCCCCCTGCCCTGCAAATTTAATCTTTTTTTTTTTCTTAAATTTCATTTCAGTTTAAATTAATCAAAATCACGATTATTTGCTGAAACAGCTGTTTTAGCGGATAATATGCTCTGTTTTATTATTATGCTTTATACGCACGCCGATAATTTTTTTATCTGAAAAATACGTTTGTATTTTTGCTCAGTTTTCTTCACATTGTGTACTACTCAAAAAATAATAAGAAATATCGAAAACTGAAAGCAGATGCTAAAAGATTGCTGCAGATTAACAGCAAAACGCTAATATTTCGCGTGACACGTGGCATCAAAGAAACGCGAAAATATGACAAAAATAAAAAGAATTCAGCATGTAAAGTCAAATGTGGATGATTTTTGACATTTCAAATGAAAACAAATGGCTTTTAATTATTGAAAATGAATACTAAGTGCTTTGAAACTGGTGCTGTTTATTGGTTTTTGTTTCCTTATGGTGGTGGTTACTCCAAGAGCAATTATTACTTTTGGATTTAAAAGTCTTAAGTTACAGCTAGTAACAGCTGAATGAATTAGTTTTCCGCCCCCTCCCCCTTTTATAGTTCATTCTTTGTTTTCCAATTTAGAAATCAAAACTAGAAATTATTTATAAAAAAAAAGCAGAATGTCCAAATTTTCAGATCATAATAATTTGTTTTACTTATGTATATCTGCTTACAAAACATTATTTAGCCACAAGCAGAAACTTTTACTTTATATATTCATTGTTTAGATATTAGTAAATCAATTGTTTTACATAAACAAGCCATTCTTGCTTAATGAAATTGTTACCAAATGTTTGTGACATCTCAAAGTACTTTGTGGTAACTAATGCAAGTCTAATTCATGTTAAAGTGTGTCGTTAGGGAAAGTTATTATGTTCATAATTCATCAAAATCTTAAGAGAAACGTGAGTTAAGCTGTTAGATTTGCATCAATTACCACTCACATGCTCTCAAAACCAGCCTTAGCAAAATTTTGTACTGTTTTCTCTCCTTTTTTTTCTTTCCTTTTTCTTGCAGATGCTAAAAATCCTATGGCTTTTAGTTGCTTTCTTTTTTTAACCCCCCTTTCCCCCCCCCCCTCTTCCCCAAATTTTAGTTCCAATCGCCTCCTTTGAAAATGATTATAAACTATTCAAATGTCCTATGAAGTAATTCATAAGTGTTTCAAAGTTTTTTTTTGTTGCGACAGTAAGACATTTGAACCCAGGAATAACAGTAATATCCTACGACTATATCCACTGATGCTTTGAAGCTATAATTAACATGCCTTTTAGTTTCGAAAAAGTGCCCTTTTTTTGAAAAACAGCACCCTGCCCTTTTTTAATCCTGGGGGAAGCTCTGGAAAAGGTATGGCCAATTGCGGTGGCCAACGATATAATAATTTCTCGACAATGAAGATTTGACTGTCTTACATTCTATAATTCCCATTTTCTTATCATCTAATGTCTTATTGGATGTTTTTTTTTTTCAATTTGTGATGCATCAAACGTTATTTTATAAAAAAAAAAATTATCGTTATAACTAGCTTTTAGTCTTGTAATGTTTTGTGTAACATTTACTATATATTAACCTGTATTCAATATTTATAATATAGTGTCATAATATAACTGATTATGAGCCTTCTCAATGTCTTATTGTACCTCACTTCAAATCGCTCTGTGCTCCCACGCGGGGCACCTCAGTTTCCTAATTGCTGTCTTAGAAAAAAAGTATGACTATAAGCACTTAGTGGTGCATTAATTCCCGAATAGAACTTTTTAAATAGCATAAGGCTCCTTTCGAACCACGAAGTTAGATTTTCAGCACGTGAAAATTAGTTCATTATAGATCAATAGTGATTCTGGATAACGTATTTATGTGATGACTTTGAGTAAAAGCACTTATTTTCGCGAGGCTTTCATTTTCGCAATTTTCCAGAGCTCGTCGTAATCACGAAAATTTAAACCTCACGAAATAATTTTTTATAGAATAATTCTGTTCATATAAAATTCGCAAAATTTGCAACTCAGAAATTCGTAGATTTTTTCAATTTCGCTAAAATTTAGGCTCGTAAGAATAAGTGCTTTCACAGTATTTCATCCTAGTTAATGCAACTGTTGATTTGCACAAAAGATTGTTGATGCTTTTCTTCAAAGTTCATTGTAATCACTTTCAATGGGCACATAATTATGACATCTTTTATTTTATTTGCATATTACACTTCTGATACATTTTTTCTGAAAGAAAGTTTTTGTTTTGCATTAAAATATAGTTGGTAATATGGCAATTACGCAAAGTTAAAATGCAAACCTATTGGTAGATAGTGTAATATTTTCGCTAAAAAAAAGTTTCAAATTTATTTGAATTACGTGGGGCTGCTAGGATATGTATTTCCAAATCTGTATGTAAGCAAGGAAAAAGTTGCGTAGCGAAGCTCAAAAAATAGTCTACTCCAAGTTTAGACCCAAAGGAAATAAATGCTCTCGCTCATTCAACCCTTAATTGCTGTCATCCCCTCCCCCTAAACACATGTTTTTTATTACCCTGAAGACTGCCTGGAGACGATCTCCTTGCCCCACCCCAACAGGGGATAAAGAATCTGTCCCCTCTTTCTCTATTGTCACAGGCGAGAGGCGTGGTTAACACGGAAATTCGTCAATTTTTGCAAAATTTTCCAGTTTTCCCCTCCCAATTACTCTTATCCTAATTTGAGTATGATTAAAAGAAAGGTATCCCTGAAAAGCCCAAACTTTCAAGAATAACGCGTAGTTTTTCAATTTGAGCAAATGTTAGATCTTGAGCATTTATGAAGCGTTTAAACAGAAAGCACCTCTTCTTTTGTCAACTCATAAATTTAACAGCCATTTAATATTAAATTTTAACAGAAAATGAAAAATTAAAAAAGACGCGTTATTTGTACTGCTGTAAAGAATGTTATGCAGAAAAAATTATCTCAAAATATTGAAATGCGAATTAGCAATCGGGAGGAAACTTCCCCGTAGACTTAACATTGACTTCGAAACTTCCGAGGCTCTCTCCAGCAGCCCCTTAAATAGTGCAGTATCCCTGAAGTTCCATTTTTCGGGGGAACTCCCCCTTCTCTAAAACAGATGAACCGTGAAAACGGTAGGTGCGGGGGACTTCGAGATGTTATGTCATAAATGGTGCAGCTACCATTAGCTTAAACTTGATTTCTTAAATATTTTGAAGAAAAAACATGAATTTTTTTTAAAAACGTTTAAGAAAAAAGGCGTAACACCACTCAAAGTAATTTAAAAAAAAAAAAAAAGAATGGTTCTAAAAAGAAATTGGTGTTTTTTTTACCAGTAATATAGTTAATTTCAAAAGAAGTAACAAATTATGTGCACAAAAGCTTTTACAGCATAACTATTTTTGGCTTACTACTATGCAATACTAATTGCTTAATAGTCATATACTCAAACTATATACAGTCGAACCTTGATATCTCGAACCTCCTTATCTCGAAACCCTTGATGTCACAAAAAAAAAAAAAAAATCCCTTGCATTTTCTATAAAAACCCCAATAAATTTTCCATAGTTATCTCGAAATTTATTTTTCGAAACCCTTGATATGTCGAAATTTTTGCACAAAAGCAAGTTTCAGTTGTCGTTTTTCTCAGGCAATTTTCGTAGTAAAAACAGTTCCAGGGACCAGTTTTCATCTCTCTTCTTGGAAACTTTGATTAGGGGATTGAAGCAAGATAATAGGGAAGTGTTGGTATGAAAGGGGTGCTGTGTTTTCCCCAGAGTTTAGAATCTTTGTGCATTTCTATCGAACATTTTGTCCACTTTGAGGAAAGGGGGGTTGATTTTTCGTCAGTCAGATTTCAGGTGAAAGCGGAAAATGCGTTCCTCATTTTCATCATTCTGCTTTTTTAACTCCTACAAAATGGCTACTGAAAACAGGGTTCGTACGCTCCTTACAAACTCCTTATAAACTCCTGCTTTTTAGGAAAAATAAATAAGGGCCCTTAAAACTCCTGACTTTTGCAAAAATCTCCTTATGAACTCCTTATTTTTGATTCTCCAAATCCTTGGTCTTAAAATTTTTCCTCTAGTACAAATCCCGCCAGAGGATGAAAATTCCACAATCGGTGGAACGGGCGAAACCATTTTTTTTTTGGAGGAGATACGGGTAGCGCAGCAGCATGTCGTCATAGCATGTCTGTCCACAGCCTTCTATATATCAGGCCTACGCGCTGTATTGCGCAATCGATGTCACGTGACCTCAAGCAGGCGTTGAGCGGGAAAATCCCTTTAGTTCAAACAGTGTTGTGGACTGTAGTAGCTGCTCGTTGCGGATGCAATATTGTATTTCATCTCACAACTTTAGTATCAAATAGCAAAGTAATATTTATTCCAAATGTGTGAATACGTTATCAACTGTCTTTATGGAGACTTGAAATGACGTTTTCTTTTTTGTTCTTTGTATATGACTGTGCTAAATCGTTACGTTTCGTCAAGTTTACATTATAAGCCGTTGAAATACTTTGGTGGTGAAAATTTAACGTATCAAATGTTTAACATCTCCAAATATGTTTGAAGCTACTATTGTTGGATTAAAAAATGTTAAGAAGGTAAGTGTGGTTACCAATGGTTATTTTTAAGCAGAATTAATAATAAAAATAAATACAGTAAAATCCCTCCTAACGGATACCCCTCCTAAGTGGACAGTATTTAATTCAAAAAATTTTGTCTTGTTAGTGTCCGTATTAGAGGAGTTTTACTGTACTTGTTAAATAATATTTTAAGGATTTTTTACTTGTAAGGGACGAATTTTTATGTATGTTTTTTCATGCTACATATTTTTATCACTTTGGATTTTAATGACGAAGCTTTTTTGCCCTCAATTAGTGTTAGATTATTTTTTGTAACTATTGTTTCAAGGAACTTTTTTAACATGAATTGGCTGAAGAGTGCTGTTTAATATATACATTAGATCACGGTTCATTAAAAAGAGCAACTGTTTTAACTTTTAAAGCAGTTTCTATTTCTGTAAGGTACTGTACTCTATTATTGAAAGGTACACTCTTTTTTTAATGTTTTTTTCATGTAATACACGTTTATTACTTTCGATTTTAATGACGTAGCTTTTTGCCCTCACTTTGTTAAATGATTATTTTTTGTAACTAAAATTCCAAGGAGCTTTTTAATTCGCAACTCCAACGAACTATAGGGGGCACTGCAATCACTGTTTAATGGCCAACTTCAAAACTAAAACAAACACATGTGGTAACAAAGAAAATGCTAAAAGTGTTGTGATTTTTGTTCGTATGTATGATTTTTTCGCTTTATTCATTTGAAAAGATTTTTCAAAGTCTTTTGGTTATTCTGACCCATATAGAAAGAGATTAGAAACCAAAAAGTATTACGAAAGTAAACAATTAATGCAGAACACACAATAAGTTGTTCTGAAGCAGCCATTTTCACGATGTTGAATTCGGAATTCATAATTTTTGGTTCGCTTCGAACGGCATTTTCATTTTGCACCGTTTTTTCTATACATTAACACATATTAAGTTCAGTTTCGTGACATTTCCGGCATTTGTTGACATTTTTGTCACATAGTGCACATACGTGGCAGACTGTCAAGAGTAACGTTTAACACTAGATAATTTATTTCTATGACTATATGATTGGATATCCAAAGAAATCATGCATTTAATTCATTCGTCATGGAAATGATTTACCTGATATGCGAAATCTTGTCAAGATACATTATTCTTTCACACAATTTGAAAACCATAACCCTATAAACAGATTTTTGGCGAACTTTTATTTTTTATTGTTCAAATTCTTAACGTTCTTTCTGGATTTTTCAATCTGTTCTGCGATAAATATTTTCAAGAAAATTTATTTGCATACTGTCTATTTCAGTAGGATACTGTAGTAACAAAGGTTATTTAAATCATGTGGAATTAGGTTAAGGAAAAGTGTCCAGTCAATGTTGTTAAGTTCGTTTTTTTCTCATCGAATTGAAAAACTGATATTTATTCAAATTCACTCAGAACAAAATAAATAAAATGTGTACTCACAGTTTATATATGGTGGTAGTTTTCTTTTCAGTTGATTGACCATTATTTCTTTTTACTTATCGAATTCTGTAATCTTACTATCATTTTATTTCACTCATGATAAAAATTAAAAATGGTTTAACTAAAAACGCGAAATCTCGCCAAGGCTACTTTGCTCGCACAATACTAACACTATAACCCTAAACAAATTTGGCGAAACCTTTCAGCTGAGAATAAAAGGAATAAAGTAAATTCTTTCTCGGTTAAACATTTTTCATTTTGTTCTACGATAATAAATTCAAGAAAATATTTTGCATACTGTCCATTCCAACTAAATGCTGCTGTAAAATATGATTAGTTAAATTAATTTAAGATTAAAAAAAACTCATATTCTTACAAATTCATACAAAACAATAAAAAATTTTACCTGGTATAACGTTATCCAATTTTGTTAATCCAGAGTTTTCTTGTTTATGCTTCCACCATTTAATACTTTTTTGAAAGAAATAAGGAAAACTAACATTATTTTGAGAAGCTCGAGAATACTACTAAGGGACGAATTAATTTCTGTAGCTGAAAGCAAACTAAGACACATCGATTGCGTTAATAAATACTCAGAACAAACTGCCTGTGTTTACGTCAACAGACACACGTGGAGCGCAACGTGGCAATGTTTTAGTTGCATTCGCAGTTTTATAAATCACCGCAAGGTAGCGTTATGAATTCTCTGAAGAGTGAAGTTTAATAGATTCATGAAATCGTGACTTTTGAAAAACACCAACTTTTTCTTTTAAACCCAGCTTCTATTTGTATAAATGTATTTTAAAATGTTGTGGATTTTTTTTTTTTTTTTTTTGAAGAATTCATAGCAAATGAAAATGAATAAAAGCTTTTAACAACTATTAGCGAGCCATGCATTAGAAATGTGGTACATGACCATTACAAGCTTAGCTCTCACACCATTTTCTTGATTTTGAGAAATATTATGCAAACGATTTATAACATACTGTTGAATAACTTCTCCAAAAAAAAAAAAAAAATACAGATAGCTCATGATAAATTTAATTATATTTTTTACTCTGAAATATACGCATCAGTATTGCCCTTTTATACCAATTGTTTAGTTTGTTTCAATTGTTCAGATGTTTTGTAATTATTATTGGGTATTGGAGTGATTTTTTTTCTCAAAAATGTATGTTGTTTCTTTTGTTTGTAACAGTTAGAAATATGGCTAAATATTGGTTTATTTTATTCCATCTTTTCTTTTTCATTTGTCGGTATTTTTATCAAAGGAAATCAATACTACTGTAAATCATTTGTGTGAAAAATGCAAAATATTTATTAGTTTATGAATAAGAACTATGCACTTCCCGTTTATCTTCCCCGTCTGTCTTATTAATCATTTTACAATTTACAGTAAGCAAAATTTATTTCGTACTTTCTTTTGCATTATGATTTGAAGTTGAAGTGCATTTTCTTTTTACCCATTAAAATTTTCATTTTTATTCATTATCTATATATTTATTGCGAATATAATATTTAAATGTGTCATGCATGAATTTCAATTTAGTTTACTATTTAAGAACTATTTGTGTCGATATTAAAACTCGAACGATATAAATTTTTAATTTAGAGATGTATCGGAGTATTTCATGTAAAAATTAACTTTTTTTAAATGGATTATAAAAAAAAATCTAAATTTTTATTCACGGTAGAGCTATTTTGAGATGTAAACAAACCGCCTTCACGGGCGGCCATGTTGAATGAGCGCGCAGGCCTTGTGTTAAGATGGCTGTGGTCTGTCGCGTCAGTGGGAGGGCCATTCTACGCCGATCAGAACAAAGAACTCTTACTACTCTCCTAAGAAGCTGAAAACAGGCAAGATGATTGGTTTTCGTAAACAAAGTGTAAGGCAGCGAGTGAATGCGCAGATCTAGAACTGGATTTCAACATTTCTTGCGTTCGTAAGGTGACTGTTGTGTCTGAGATTGTCTGAGCCGTTAATGAGTTGTAATGGAAACGTATTTCGTGGAGGTGTTCGTTTTTGATAAATGATATGTGAAGAAATTTTATTTTCTTGAAGTCGCAGATTATCTAGATGCCCGGTGGCAAGTGTGTATTTAACAAATTGTGGCTTGAGAAAGAAGAATATAAAGACTTTCTTCTATTTGATACGCGCCACACTGCAAAATGTTCGATCTGTAACAAGATTATTGACATTGCAAACATGGGTGAATCGGCAATAAAGAATCATATGAAAGGTAAGTTTAACTTGCTTCACATTAATGTATGGTTGCTTTAAATAGGGTTCATAAACAGCGGAGTTTTTATATAGGGTTTTTTAACAAACACTGCTTCTAATACTTTAATGAGTAAATTTCAATAATTTGTTGCCTAAAAGTTTCTTTTTCTCTTCTCAGGTTCAAAGCATACTAGTTTTCTCAATGCACAGAAAACATCAACTTGTGCAGTAAGTGGTTTTTTCCCACCGGTGTCGGCAACAGCAACTTCTGATAAAAGTCCATCTATTAAAGAAAACAACGGGAAAACAAAAAGTTTAGATAATTTTGTAACTAGTAAAGAAGTTTTAGACTCTGAGATATTGTGGGTACTGAAATGCATGAAAAGCCATTTCTCATACAGATCTTGTGAGGATTCAGGTAAGCTCTTCCAACAGATGTTTCCAGATAGTCAAATTGCCAAGCAATTTTCATGTGGCGAAAGAAAATGTGCGTACATTTGTAACTTTGGTCTTGCACCATATTTTCACTCACAGCTGTTACGGAGTTTGAAAGAAGCAAAACATTGTGTTACTTTTTGATGAGACTTTAAATAAAACAAACCAGCAGAAGCAACTGGACATCCACGTGAGATTCTGGGACAATGAAAGAAATGTTTTGACCAATTATTTGACTTCGACATTTATTGGTCATTCAACAACACCAGATATTTTATCAGCTTTTTATAAGTCTACTGAAAAACTTGATTTGTCTAAAGTACTGCAAATTTCTATGGATGGCCCAGCTGTGAACTGGAAGTTCTATCAGTCTTTACAAAAAGACTTATTAAAAGAATATAATAGTCAGTGTGTCTCCATAGGTAGTTGTGGGTTGCATATTATTAATAATGCTTTCAAGAGAGGTTCGGAAAAAACAGATTGGAACATTTATTCTCTTTTGACATCACTCCACTGGTTGTTTAAAGATTCCCCTGCCTGAAGAGAAGATTTTTTATCCATTTCAAATCTTCCTAAGTTTCCTGTGAAATTTTGCAACTTTCGTTGGTTGGAAAACGAACCAGCTGCAACAAGAGAAATTGAAATTTGGGGTGATGTTGTGCAGTATGTGCAAAAAGTGGAAGTTGGAAAATTTTCCAAAGTTAATTGTAAATCATTTATAACTGTATCAGAAGCCTGTAAAGATCCCCTGATAACAGTAAAATTGAATGCATTTTTATCGGTTTCGAAAAATTTAAAACCGTTCTTACAAATATATCAAGATGACAAACCTTTGCTGCCTTTTTTTACTGAGGACATTGTCAGATTAGTTAAGCAATGCATAGAGCAATTCAATGTACTAAAAGCTGAAGCAGTTGCAAATATTAAAACTATTGAAGAAATTCTGAATTTTGATTTTTTTGATGCTAAAAATTTTCAAGCAAAGGAAAAAGTATGCTTAGGGTTTATTGCTGATAAACTTGTGAAAGAAAAATTGTTTAAGAAGGAAATCACTGATGGTGAGGTTCTTCACTTGAAATATAATTTTCAAAAATTTGTACTAAATGTTATTTATTTTTTACTTTTGAAGTGTCCAGTAAATTATATTCTTGTTCGAAACATGTGCTGTCTTGACCCAAAGACTATGATAAGTGATGTTCCCAAATCAAAAAAATGTATGAAGCAAGTTTTGTTAAGGCTTACCAAATTAAACCAAGTTTTAGAGAAAGATGGTGATGATATTTTAAAGGAGTATAGTTCCTTTTTGGAAGATATTGTTAAAAAAAATAAGTTTGATTTTGAAAACTTCAACTATAAAGTTGATTCAGTAGACACATTTTTTTACCAGTATTTCAAGTGCGGAGAATTTTCCAAATTATGGGACATTTTCAAAATGCTTATATTTTCACATGGACAGGCATCAGTTGAAAGAGGCTTCTCTGTAAATAAAGCTATAGAAGTGGAAAATTTAAAAGAAAATTCTTTTATTTCTCAACGAATAATTTGTGAAAAGATCAGAATTGCTGGGAGTATTTTTGATGTTAAAATCACTAATGAAATGAGAGTATCTGTGTCATCAGCACGTGCAAAATATATGCTATACTTAGAGCAACAAAAAATAGAGAAAGAAACAGACAATTTGAAAAGAAAGAGAATCTCATTAAAAGAGGAAATAGAATACTTACAGAAGAAAAAAGCTTGTTTGGAAAAAGATGTGAACGAGTATGAAATTGAAGCTGATGATCTTTCGGCAAAGGCTGAGACAGAAAAAAATATAAATTTATTCATCAAATCCAATAATTTAAGAAGAAGCATTAAAGAGAAGAAAATTGATATTGCTGAAATAAATGTACAAATAGAAGAGAAGGAAAATGATGTAAAAAAATGTTCCAGTAATGCAGCCTAGGAACTTCACAGGTTATTTCAGTTATTATTATTGGAGTTTTATTGTGTTAGATTCTCATATGTTATGTTGGTTTGGCAGCTTTTGGTATACATAACGTATTATATGCATGATGTAATAATTTTTTCACTTGCTCTCATTTTATTGGCTTTTGCTAGATGTCTAATAGTTTCTTGTTTGTTTAAAAAGAATATAATCTATATTTTTTCTTTTGACTTACTTGGGATTGTTAATTATCAAATAGCATAGTGTAAAATTATGTACCTAACACTTGATAAGTTTAATATTAGTAATTTTTTTTTAAAAGTTCTTTGATAAAAGGTTGCTGTGAAGGTTCTGTTGGAGGAATTTTAATAAACAAAAACTTGGAGATATTTGTTTTAATTTTTGCTCTTTGTGACGTTCTAATGATACATTGGCCATCTTTAAGATTTTTTAAAATAAACAGTAAAACCCCTCTAATGCAGATACTTACTCTGGATATTTTTTTTTTGTCCGTAATGGAGGGCTGTGCACAGGACAGGGGTTTAATAACGTTGTTTGCCTTGCAATAGAGAAATGAAAAATCATCAGAATAAGAGAGGTGTCTGTTAGAAGGGGTTTTACTGTAATTTCTTTAACAACCTTACCTTAGTATATATATACATGCAATGTGTTGCTTAAATGCAGGGCCGATTCTAGGGTGTCGGCCGCCCGTGTGCAAAGACCTAATGTGCCGCCCCTTAAGAGTAATTTGCGTATTTCGACTAATTTTTAACGTCTATATAAATCTTTCTTTAAATTTCTATGCCAAGTTCGAATTCAAAAAGAAGGGGGGGGGGGACAGAAGAATGATCTTATAAAAAGGAAGAATTTTTTTATAATAAGAAACTCCTTAGGTACAATTTATATCTTTGAAGAAAGTAATAGATACCAAAATTTACTGGTCGTAAAAACGCATTTTATATTCTTTCTTCGGTGGCATCAGAGAAGGGACGGAGGAAGGGGAAGCGTGGGGGGAGGTGGCAGGGGTTCGGGGGCGGAGGATCCAAAATAATTATCGAAATTGGCGTATGAAAAATATTTTTAGTCAATCTTTAGTTGCAAGAGGGAGGGAAATTCAATCGTCTCCCATCGCAAGATTTCGAAATATGAATTTAAAACGCTAATTTAGGCCGTCTTTGGTGACGGTAGGGAATCTGGCAGCTATTCTCCGGAAATTTCTCGGCAATAAATTTTCAAAAACCCGTTTTTGGCTAGATTACAACAATAGGAGAAACGTGAAAATATTCCGAATCCGAACCAAAATATTTTTCGGAACTGAAATCCATTAAAGGCTATTTTTGGGAAGGAAGTATTTTATAGCTTTTAAGCGGATATTTCTAAAATCGCAATTGAATATTATCTTTGGTGACGTTAACAAAACTGGGAAGCTTCTACGGATCTTGCGGATATTTTTCAAGCCTGGCAGTTCTCCTTCGGAATTCTTTAGAAATATAAGTCCCAAAATCGTATTTTAAGCATTGTTTGATAATGAAGGGACTAAGAGCGGGCGGGGGTTCAGTGTGCCCTCACGAACTGTGTTTTTGAAATTGAAGTCAATTTCAGGCTAGTTTAGGCAGGAAGCTGTGGCTCCACGGAACCGTTTAAAAACGAAATTTTCAGGTATATAGTGATTGCGTTGGAGAAAAGGGGGATCTGGGGTCTTTCCCCAAAAGTTCTTGAAACTGATTTTTGAAAAACGCAATTTTAGTTTGTTTTTCAATACGTTAAGTGAGAAGGGGTGGAATTAGGGGCTTCTCTAAAGACGCTAATTAAGACTGTGTTTGGTAGTAATGTTTGCGAATAATTTCGGGGTCCTCCACTGCAAAAATTTCGAAAAATGCCAAAGCAATTTTATATGACGTTTGATGATAGGAAGGGCTGTCGTTTGAAAACAAGTTTTGGATTTTGAAGACAACATTTTTAGGCTATGTTTGATTAAGTTAAGGTGGAAGATGAGACTTACTTGGGACCTTAAGATCGATGGTTCAACCAGCGAAATTTTCCCAAAGTAAAGTCCTAGAAACGCAATTTTAAGCCTTCTTTAGTTTCGTCAAGGAGGTCATGGCATCCTTTTGGATCTTCGTTTTAGAGCTACATTTAAATTGCTCCCGGGGCAAGGGCCCTGTCCTCCTACCTGATCTGAAACCGGGCAGTTCATTCCAGATTTTAATCAGAAAAATTGTCGTAAAGAGGGAAAAGTACAACATTTGTTACAGTTTGTTGTTTAAAATGCTTTCGAGAGTATTTAATTAATATAGCTTTTTTAATAAATAAAATATGTCTTCATTGTTTAGGTCTATAAAAGGGCCGTGGTAGCCCGATCGGTAGAGTGTCGGATTCGGGGCCGGAGGGTCCTAGGTTCGAACCTCGATGTCGAAGACCCACCGTCGTCATTAAAGGGGACTGGGCGACGTTAAATATGCTCGTGGTCTCAATGTCCTCCAAGTGAAACGATACCTCTGGAGGTGCTAGTACTAGGTAGCTATTAGCTCCTGGACTAGTTCTAAATTCTCATTAACTGTTCGATCCGGTGATGGTGCTGCCATCTATCGGTATATAAAATAATGGAGGCAAGGCACGTAGTATGCAGTCCTCGACATTAATACAGTTGTAGTCAGTTGTGACTCTGAATAGGAATAGGTCTATAAAAGCTTAGGGGGTAAACATTAGTGAGCGCCCTCGGTGCTCCTTTTAGACGACACCATTTCATGCTTCAGAAGGGGGCCTTTCCCCTCCCCTGTATCCATGCCTGATTACCGGTTCTGTCACAAACGTTGCAACCAAATGAAGCATGTGTGTTAAGAGTAGATATTAATGGACAATGGACCAACACAATGTTCCCTAACATTCCATTTTTCTTAAACTATGCTATGCTGTCGGGAAATCGACACATACTTTGACAATTGAACATTTAAAAATCAGCATATTTATTTTACTTATTATAAGTTATCTTGTGAGAAATTCTTGAGGAATTTTGCTTGATTATAAGAACTATATAATGCGGCCTGCGGCCGCCCCTTGTTTTGGCCGCCCTTGTGCGGCGCACACTCTGCACACCTACTAGGATTGGCCCTGCTTAAATGCAAAAGATGAACAAAGGTTTGCACATTCTTTCCGAAGTATGAATTTTAAAAAAAACGATATTTAGACAAAAAACCAACCTCCTTAAAAATTGAAATAAAACTCCTGCAAAACTCCTTATTTTTTTATTTGTAATTTTGAGTATGAACCCTGGAAAACTTTTTTTGAATGTGGGGAGCTAGCTAATAGTTGAAGATAAGGATTTTTAAATTTTTAGGTGAAAAACCAAGTTGAAGTTGTTCATTTCAAAATCTCTTCCTGTGCACTTTCGACAATTATAAAATTTCAAATCTAGTAAAATATTCAGGACAACTTTATTGATCGTAATTCAAAGTGGTCTCATATTACATATATAAATGCATATAGCGTACGTGTATGTAATTGTGAGAATTTCTAGTGTAATTTTTTCAAAACCTTGATAACTGAAAAACTCGATATCTCGAATTTGTTTAATGACCCAAGAGATTTGAGATATTGAGGTTGTACTGTAATACAAAATAAGGCTATTTTACTACACATTAGTTCATAATTCAATTTTGATAAAGTTAAAAATAAAGAACAGGGTTCGTACGCTCCGGGAATTCCGGGAAAACCGGGAATTGTCAGGGAAAATAACACTGTCAAAAATGTCAGGGAAAAGTCAGGGAGTTTTCAAATTTTGTCCTCCAAAAATTTTTTTTCCATTTTTTTTCCCCAAGGAATTAAGTACCATGAGATCTAGTCTTCGTTTTTATTGTGATTTCACAAAAAAAAATTGTAAATTTTTATCTAAACCGACGCTGGCACTTAAAAACTGCGATCGAGAAATGAACGTTTTTTTTTTTTTTTTCACAACGAAAAATGCGCCAAAAGAGCGAAGATTTTCTTACATGGAGTCAGTGAGGGGAACGCATTTCTTTTTACTGCCTAAAGTTTTAGATGGGTTGCCATAACATTCTATTCGGTTCAGGGTTCGTACGCTCCGGGAAAACTTGGAATTATCATGGAAAATGACATAGTCAAAAATGTCAGGGAATTTTCCAAATGTGTCCCCAAAATTTTTCTTTTCCCAATTTTTTCCCAGGGAATTTGGTTTTATGAGATCTAATCTTCATTTTTATCGATGTATTTAAAAAAATTTGTAACAATTTTAAAGCAATGAAAAAAGTGGCGACCCAAAAAATCTTCAGCAGCCGCCATTTTTGGCTCTCAGTAGTTCCCAAGGGGAAAAAAATCAGGTGAACAGCAATTATGCATGCACAAACTCAAAAGGAGAGAAGACAATTTACTGCTTCGGAAGCACAACCTGTAGATGGGAAGGTCGATCGGGGAAAATAGTTTTTTTTTTTTTGATCGGAAAATCATTTTAGCTACGTGTGAAACGTAGTCGCCATCTTTGGTCATTCACAAGATTGATGTAGTTACGATCCTAAAATGCCTAAGTTTCTAAAAACAAAGCAGAATTGGATGTTTTCTTTAATTGAAAACTGATGAAAATAACAAAAAATGGTCTACAAATTGTTTTTCTATTGTTATTTAAAATAATTTTCTTGAGAAATGAAAAATTTTGTTCTTAAAACTTAATCTTATCCTCACTGCCTCGGACGCAAATGTGATAAAAACTTTTCAATGAATTGTAGTTTCATGAAGATTAATTATTATTTAATTGTCTTCATGCGACAAATTAAAAAAGTTATTTTTTATTTTTGGGCATAGCCGCCATATTTGGTCATTCCCAAGATGGAAGTACACAAGACTTTTTAAGTGCCTAAGTTCCCGAAAAGGGCATTGGATATTAATTGCAATGCAAACTATTGAAAACAACACAAATTGTGCCTTTTTTTCCGGATAATTTGTATTTATTTTCTGGAAAAATGCAAAATTTAATCTTCATAACATTTTTTTGCTTTAATTGATTTTAGACTCTTAATATTTGCTAAATACTGACTATTTTGCTTTTATTGTATCCTTTTAAGGATTATTAATTATTTATTACTACTTTTATACTACAAATCCAAAAATCTACTTATTATTTTAAATTTTTCACTTTGTCGCCATATTTGATCGTTTGCACAATGGAAGTAGACTTAAACTTCCAGAAACAGAATTGGATGTTTATATCAATGAGTAACATTGAAAATAACATTAAAATGTGCTAACAGTTGTGTATTTTTGAAAATTAACTAATACTTTCTGGAAAAGAAAATTTGAAATTTTAATGTAAGCGTCCTTTAATATGTGAAAAAAAAAAAAAAAGATTATTGGCATTGGCCTATGATCGGCGGATGTTGATTTTTGTTACCATGCATTACATGGTATGCCAATTGATGCAACAAGTTAAACATATTTATACTAAAATTTAGCTTTGCATTTTGCTCAATATGTTTTGTGTAACCTACTTATAAGAAAATAAAAAGTATTGTAAACCAACAGCGGATGCTAAAAGGTTGCTGCAGGAGTACAGCAAAACGCTATAATATTACGCGTGACATCAAAAAAATGCTAAAATAAGTTGAAAGTACTCTGTTTTCAACAAATAGTAAACAAATTAAAACAATTTTGAACAAAATGTTTTTAAAAAACTTAAAATTTTAACAAAGGAAAAAAAATCCAAGTTTTTTTTTTTTTTTTTTTTTTAATCTAAGGGGAGAAGTTTTAGTTCTTCTGCATTACTACTTTAAACAATTTTAATTATTTTGAAAATATTACTATTTAAACTTAAATTTTTAATGAAGCGAGTAACCTGGAATTTTCTAAAAAACAACCTGGAAAACCTGGAAAAGTCAGGGAATTTTTTTTAACCAAAAGTGTATGAACCCTGAAAGAATTTTTACATAAATTTGAAAAAAAAAAAACCCCTCTAATACAGGCTCATTTACTATTTTCACCTGCGGAATACCAAATAGGAAAAGAACCAGAAGAAAATTTTACTTATAAAATATTGAAACCAAAATTTGTGTGTGATAATACTTTTTTTATTGACCTTGAATCTGTTTTAAAATGCAATTACAATGATTCGATTGAATTTCTCTTTCTCGCAGGGATGGGTATGGGTCATGGAAATCCTGGAAAGTCATGGAAAAAAGATAAGAGTTTCAGACCTGGAAAAATCATGGAAAATTGAAATTTTCATTGAAAGTCATGGAAATTTATTTCAAGTCATGGGAAAATGTCCTGGACAGAGAGAAAGTAACAGTAACTGAAGGAGCATTAGAAATCTTGAGTGATTTAACAGTATAGCACATAAAATCTATTAAAAGTGGAAAATTGAGCGATCCAAATATCAAATCTGAATTTTGAAATCTCATTGCATTCACTTCTGTCGCAGATGCTTGCCTTTTTTTGCAATGTGATTTTACTGCTTGGACATCACTTATTTTGAATTTTCTGTTATTTTCAACGCTTGTTATGTTTCATATTCTGTAGTAGTAAAATTTCACATTCTTAAGGCCGATTCACATGGCGACCGATCCGTCTGCCCGTTCCGATTTATCGGACGTGACCGATGGGTGTGAAAATATTGCAGCATTCATACTAGCTCCGTCCGATAGCCACGTGAAGGTGTTCACCTGCTGGGGGTGAAGAGCGCGGATCTAATGCCGTTCTTTTGTCGCTCTCCTAATCAAAATAAAATTAACAAGAAGTTATAAGCGATGTTGTTGTGATTGCAATAAGCCTTTTAAAAATACATTTTTGTTTGTCACGAACGTCAACAAGCGGTTAGTAGAATCACTCTGAACGTTTAAAAGAATTTGGGGCAGTAGAAATTAAAATGGCCGAATGATAAGGGTAAGCAAGTAGTGTAACAGAAAATTTATCAAATTTCTGTCTACAACATCTCTGTCAAAAACGTGTTTACACACCTCCCCCACCCTCTTATATTTAATAGAATTTAGGAGAGAAATATTATTATTATTATTATACTTTTTTTTTCTGAAAAACTTGTTGGTTGAAGTTTTAGCAAAAAAGTAAAAATTGAATGAGAATTGTACATAAAAAAAAAGCATCTGTACTACATTCCACTCCCCCCCCCCTTGATCTTCAATAGAATATATGGGAGAAAGATTAAATGTTCAAATATTTTGAAAAAACTTGCTGGTTGAAGTTTTCGCAAAAAAGTAAAAATTTAATGACAACTATACATAAAAAAATCTATTTAGTTTGAAATTAATCTAGGCATGCAACAGATGAAACTTCGATTCGATGCTACTACAATAGGTGTTGATATTTCATATAAGTTCAAGCTAGAGCACTCTTTGTCTCTTAAAACATTTAAAATAATTTTTGGTCTAATATTTCAATCGTTAAGTAATAACTGAGCGTTATATGATTAGGTCCCGGACTTTGATGGCCTAAAAAATCTATAAAAATGCTCTTAAGAACTGAAAAAATGTTGGTAAAAATAGCAAAAAAAAAAAAAAAAACCTTAAATATATAAACATTGTTCTTTAAATAAAGGAGTTTTCTCTATATTTTAACATGGATTTTCACTTGAATTACTATTTATTTCTTAAATTTACAGTGTTCTTAAAATATTTATATTGAGATAAATTTGGGTACAAATTTCCTCTTTTTACGATTCAGGATGATCGATAAAAAACCTAGACTTCTTCAATTTGTTGTTGGATTCTGAAATATGTTGCGTAACTAAAGTTTTACTGGGAAGTGAGCTAAAACATACTCTTAAAATGACAAAAGCTACAAAAAAATTCGATTATTATATTTATCCAGAAATCCAAAAAAGTGACAATTTTTGAAAATGTCAGGATATTTCTGACAAAATAGCACATATTATATTCATGAATAAGTTCGTGGCAAAGCCTATTTATTCAAAAGTTTGAAAAGTCCAGCAAATGTTTAAGACAGTTTAATATCATTAGGATCTGACGACATTTTAACGCGTAACCATAAAAGATTTAACTTGTATGATTTTTTTTTTGGGTTAAAATATGATTTGCTTCATCACATTTCGAAACAATGACTATTCAAACAAAGATTCAAAAACTTCAACTGACTAATTAAAAAATAATAATAATGGGTTTCGTTAATGGTCCCACTGCCAATGTTTAGCGTTAGAAGCTGGTTTTGCAAGTTACTATGAGCTGTAGAATTATTTTTTAACGAAAAAACAAATTGCAAAACTAAATTTTCACGTAATTATATCTAATTAAGCATTCCACGCAAAATAAAGATAATTGAGTACTAACCCTCATATAACTTCTAAGGCATTCTCATTTTGAAAAACATCAACTGTCTTTTGAAAAATAACCACAAATTTTGTACGAAACTAGCAGTAAACAAAACAAGAAATATTCCCGCAAAAGTAAAAACGGCGTCTCTCCTTGATTGGCTATCACATTCGCTCCCCGAATCGGACGGCCGTCAAAATCCAGCATCGCCAGAACGTGACGGGAGCCGAGAAATTCGGCGTGCAGTCATGGCAACGGATTCCGAAAACCAGTTTGGCAGCAAAAATATCGGAACGGACGGTTCGGTCGCCATGTGGATTGGCCTTTAGTTTTGCCATGCCCACCCACTCAAAAAAGGCAATTCAATTGCATCAGAGTTCAATTCCATCACCCATTAGGACTTTGTTATTAAATTTATCAGAGTTTGTCTTAAGTTGTGGAAGGTTTTAGAAAATAAATATCTTTAGTAAGGCGCTAGAATACAGAAAAAGGGGAATTCTAATACTCTAAAACAGTAGTGTCCAACATACAGCCTACAAAACTTATCTATGCGACCTACTGCTACGTTCAATGTCAGGAATCAAACGTGTTCTGGAACTTCTGAACCTATTAATTTATATGCATTTTGTAAATTTGTAAACAAAACAAGTATACTTTTGAGTCAGAAGATTGATTCGTTACTGAATGTTTTTTTCAAAAAAGATCTGGTGTAGAAACATAAAAACTAAACTATGTGGCTTTACTTTGGTTCTTTAAACCAAAATACTGTCAAGTTACGTGGATGATTAAAGGCACTGTTGACTCTAAAAGGCAACTTTTGAAGCAAATTTATTGAAACTTAGTGATGACTCATTCAACCTTTGTCCCATTCAATATCATTCTGCCTGTTTTTAAAAAAATTTTAGACATTTAAGCATCATCATATTCGTTTCACTGCATTTTTACCTTACTTAAATTTATATGTTGAAGACAAATAAGAATAGTTTCTTAAGTGTACACATTTTTTCCATTACAAGAAGTAAGTGCTTCAATGAGGCTGTGGCATTCATGTAGACGTTTTGCTAATGCTCATTACCAAAAAATTAGCAAGTTTGAGAATAAATAGTGCTATTATCTTTGTATAACAAGGTCATGAAAATTTTCATTGCAGTAATGGAATTTTTTCATCCAAATAGAATATGAACCCTGTTCTCAGGAAAATAATATCTTCTCTTTTTGCAAGCGTAGGTTTCACACATGAAATTATTTTGCTTATCAGAATCTTTGCGAATTTTCATATGAATAATTATTGTCACTCTTTCCCTCCCTGGCCGCTCAATAATAATTATTATTGATTGAAGTTTTCTTTATAGACGTGGGTCTAACCTGCGATCTTCAAGATAAGTGTGGTAGGCAATTATCCTAATTTATTAGGTCTAGCTTACTGTATTGTTTAACTTTTAAGTTTTCTGACTAAGACTGATCAAAAGGGCCATTAAGCTCTACCATCAATGACGCCATCCGAATGAAGTCCATGGGGATACATAAAAGTTACTTTAACATCACCATTGTCTTAGTGTTTTGATAATATTAGTCCAAAAAACCACTGTAGTTATCTGTTTCTAACAGTGTCTCTGTTTCTGTCTCTTTTTCTTTTATTGTGAACTAGTGATACCCACACGGCTTTGCTCGTAATAGAAAAATCAAAAGGTCTTTTGGTTCGCCTGTATATTTACAAATAATGTATGGTGAATTTTCTCGCCAATCGGCTTGTACCCATCTTACGGTTCCACGTTATGATAATTTCGTAATTTACTCGTCCATCTTATATTTTTTTTCTTAAAATTGGAATAGAAAAAGAACCACATCGAATTTTCAAAAAATCGCTTCGAGGTGCACACCCCCATGCTACCTTTGTGCCAAATTTCATGAAAATCGGCCGAACGGTTTAGGCGCTATGCGCGTCACAGACATCCTACAGACATCCTCCGGACAGAGAGACTTTCAGCTTTATTATTAGTAAAGATAAAGATTTTATGTTTTAATATTAGTAATGCAAAAATCAAAGAATTTTTGTGCATTATTATCACTAGGTTTTGCTTTTGTTGCACTGCATTTCGTGGTGCCACCAATACTATCACCAGGCAAAATCCACTGACTGGTTGCAATAAACATCCATTCATTTTCAGTTTGAAATCACTTTCAGGAAAACAGAAATGGAGAATTTTTTTAAAATTACTGCATTATGCCACACAAAGTGAAGTAACTATATAGAAACTCACACCTTCACACAGCTGGTGAAATTTTTTAGGGTTTCCCTTTTGTGTTTTGATAACAAATGTTACACCTTGTTCTAGGTCATCACTCACTAAGCACTAACTAGAAACTATTAAATCATATTATTAATCATGTTACTGAATTATTATTAATTTATAGACTAGGACAAAAAAAACGTTAAGCTCTCATATATAGTTAGTGGTGCAGTGTTATTATCAGCTCAAACATGGATTACGTAATATTTTGAAAAAATTTACAAGATCCTGAGCACAAGATTCACAAGAAGACTTGATTCACAAGAAAATCTTCACAACATCCTGTAGTCACTCTTGACATTTGATTTAAATTTGTAGCTACTTCTAATGCTCTATAATTGTTAATCTTGAAATCTTCATTTTTGGTTTTGAACACAGTATGTGGTCAATTACCAATAGTGTTAGTTAAACCATGTTTTATTTTAGGTAGTATTTGCAAGTGTTTTTGTGTTAATATTGCAGGGAAAATTATACTTTAAAATTTCAGTACATGAGAATTAATTCCCTAAAAATGTCTGCAAATCATTCTGAACTATGTAGTATTAAGAAAGGAATTGGAACCAAATGTCACATTGATCTATATACAACAGAAGAAACTAATTAGCGTTACTTCATTGGATGAATCAGAAGATAATTTATTAAGCCTGAAAAGTGGAGTTCATTTAAGGGGGTAGGATACCTTTGGACTTGTCGAAAAGTGAAAAAAGTGACTTACATTATAAGCTTTAAAATTTATGCAATAAATGAAAAATATAAATAAAAATGACTCTGGAATGAAAGTGATGATTGTAATGTACATTGGTAGAAAAAATTAAACTTCTAAATTTATCAATAATTTTTCAAATTACAAATTAAAAAAGACAGGTAATTAGGAAAAAAATTAAACAGCGTTTCTTGCGCGCAAGATAAAATCTGCAAATATGCATATAAATGAGAAATTCAAATGAAAATGAACACATAATAATGTTATATATGATCTAAAACCAGAATATTTGCAAAAAGATTTGGTTATTATTTTTTTTTAATTAAAATATAAAAATATGAAAATTTTTCAATTTTTTGAAATATTTTTCCCATGCACAAACAAAATATTTTTACAAATCTTACGTTTTTCTGGTTTTAAGTTGTAGAGAAAACAGAGACGCTAAACTGGTTAAATTTTTGAGACATTATCTTGCATAGTTTTCAAGTAACACTGCGCGCAAAGTAAGAATTTAGTGTTTTGAGCAAACGCGTCACAAAGTTCAAATTATGTCTCTTATTGATATTATAATTTTCAAGTGCATTCAAAATGCTCCTGGGGCATAAACAATTCCTTCCTGTCTTTTTTTAATTGCATTTTGCTTCATTTTTTCTTTTCTTTTAGCTCTGCGAGCTTCTAGAGTGTAACTATAAGCTCGCTTTTCCGCCCTTGCAATTCTTTTTTTATCAGCATTCTCTGTAAACAAAATGCTCTGTAGTCCGGGTGTCAGCTCCAGTTCCTGCATAATGTGTAAGAGACACTTTTTCCCATCATTGAAATTTGAAACAGCTAAATTAGTAGCTGTTTCTACAATGTGCCGACCTGAGTTCTTTTCTTTCGAACAAAATGTCCATATAAGGGCATTGAGCGACTCATTGGCATTTTGTGTTTTCCCACCAAGGCATCTTTTTAGAAGGTCTGGGTGGGACAAGTCTTTAAATACTGGCTTTATGACATCCATTACTGCTGCAGGTAAGGATTTGGAGTGCTTAAAAGTGGCAAGTGTGCCGTTAGCTTTTGCTTTATTATAAGCACACCACGACGTTTTTCCTTTCGGGCAAAAGTCATGAACTGCTTCACTATCAGTAGATTTTTTATGGTACCATATGGCCCATATTCCTTTCTGCATTTCTTTATAGTTTTCAGGGAACTGTCTAATAACATTGCCATAATGTATTGTTAGTTGATTTATGATGGCGTCTGTTAAGCGACCCTTACCACAAAGGGGTTTTTTGTCGCTGAGCTTTTTTTTTCTGTACGCAACTTTAAGTTTACGTAACCGCGAACCCATCCTTTTTTGCACATGCAAAACACATTCTTGCTTAGAGATTGGCACATCATAAGGATTAGAATTTTTGACTGCCGAAAAAGTCTTACAGTCACCATCACCAATATAACTTGTGTACTTGACACCATGTTTCTCTTCTGAGCGAGCAAACATGGTGACCATCCCATTTACTTCCATCTGTCCTGATGAACCCGAATGATTTTTAGTGCAAATTTCATCATGCTCCTGCTTCCACTTTACAGCGGCTTCTCCTGTCACATTTTGCGCACTTTCACATCCTTTACAGTATGAGCATGAAACATGTCGATCAATAACTTTTCCAGTTTCGCCCCCGATGAGAGTTGACACACCGTGCAGCGAAGAATGGCCCCGTGTTTTCCACGTCCCGTCCCCGCTCACAGTTAAATTTGTGCTGGATGTTAGTTTTATTTCTTCCTGTGCAGCATTTTTCATGCTTTTTTCTGCTACAGTGTGGGTAGCAGCCATAGGCGGAGTTAGGACGAAAATTTCGGGGGTGCAACAATAACAGGGATCTGGGGCGTGGGGGTTTTCAACAAAGCAGTGGCGAAATCAGATAATAATTTTAGGCCAGGGGGCACTTATAAGTCTAAAAAACGAGATGTAAACCATATTTAGTAACATTAGGCGATCAGCAGTTCTTAACATTTCAAACTGCAGAAAAAGTTTTAAACAAAGATCGATGTTGTTAGAAGCAGGGGGCGAATCCAGCTTCTGGTTTGAAAGGGGATTCACGCCCCAGAAAAAATTTGCAATAGTAGCTTTGAAAACGCAGTTTTAGAGTTCTTGGTGGTATTTTAGGGCAAGGAATGATACGTGGGGCTCCAAGGCTGTTTTTAGAAATTTAAGTCTTATAAATGTGATCATAGTCCATATTCATAGTTTTGGTTAGGAATGACACTCACGGACTGACCCCAATCGATTTTTTTAAAAATAGATAGAAATATATGTCCCCCCCCCCCCTACAACTACCTCTTTAATTTTTTATAATTAAAGTTCCAAAAACGCTATGGTGGACAATTTTTGATGCTGTTCCCGGACGATGGTCCTGAAGCTCTCCCCTGGAAAATTTTCGAAATTGAAGTCCTAAAAATGAAGTACTTATGCAATACTCCATGGTATTAAAACGAGGATTTCAAAGGCTACTGTCCCCCCCCCCCCCCAAAAAAAAAAAGTTTCTCCTACTTATCACGAAATAGTATAGTTTTCAAAACCAAAATATTAACAATCTTTGATGATAATTAGAGAAAGGGGGTGGGAGACCCTTGTTCGAATATTTTCCAAAATTAAAATCTTAAACACATGAGTGGAAGACCATACTTGGTAACGTTAGGGACACAGCAGTTTTCCAAAACTGAAGCTCCGAAAACACAATTTTAAACGATTTTCGATGTTTTTAGGTGATTATAGGATCTTCCTTGGAAATGTTCCGAAATTGAAGCCCAAAAAACGAAATTTAAGATACTCCGTAATAACAATGGCAAGAGAGAGGGCAACGGGGGGGGGGGGGGGGAACTGAGGACTAATAGAAAAAATGAAAACGAAATAGAAAGAATGAAAAAATGAAAAAAAGGAGGGGGGGAGTATGAAAGAAAGAGGATTGTGCGAGGAGGAGGGGGGGGGGAGGATACACACAATTCTTCGTCAATAATCTGAAGCTGTTGAAACATTTAAAGGTCAATATTTCTCTTTTTGAAATAAATTAAGGAATTTCCCCAATATTTTTTTTTTCTTCTTAAAATAACTGCATTTTCCTAAAATGAGATCTTTTCTTCTCTTCAATAATGAAAAATCTATTTTTTAAAAACATCAACTCAGCATTCTGTGGGCAGCGTCACCAGTATTGTGCCCCATCCCCCCTGAATGCACCACTGCAGCAAGAATTCCGGGAGTCCTCCTTCAAATTTTTTGGAAATTTACCGGAAAAATGTTGGTCTTTAATTGAGTTCGGAGTAGATTTTATTAAGTTTATTTTTTTGGACTTGATTATCTATAGTTGTTTCAAAGTAGAAGAATTCGTATTGATATACCAATAAATACACAATTACAGAGCAAACAATTATTCTATACTATAACACAGCACTAGTATAGCAGCTATGAAATTTTTTTTTATCCAACTGCGCTTCTGAGTGACAAATACTACATTAATTTTTTTTTCAAAACACAGTCAAAAATTTTGGGGGTGCGGCGCACCCCCTGGCACCCCCGTAAATCCGCCTATGGTAGCAGCTCTGACATGACGTAAAATTTTGTTGTAGGATTTGCGACTTATGGGTGGAGACAAGTCCATCATTCCACAAAAGAACTCCATGTCCGCATAGCCTTTCCCAATGCATCGCATTGCGAACACAAATCTTCTATTTATATCGGAAGCATTTTTTTTCGCACCGATCTTTCGTGAATTATTTATGATATCAAGACTGTCACATGTTGTACAAACTATGTTTATGTTCAATGATAATCCGTAGACTACTTCTGAGGATATAGATACTGCTCTGTGGCACTTTTTGCAACATAATAATTTTTCTAGTCCCGAAAATAACAAGTTTTTATCCATAAAAGTATAGCCTGAAAAACTACTGTCCGAATGTTCGAAGATGTCTTCGAAAAACGAGGAGTCCAACTTTTTTGATGAAGTTGACGTATTTGCTTTTGAAGTATCACTCTTATTACTTCTATGTTGATTTCCATAAAAATTGCCACTCGTTTCCTCTTTTCCCTCGCCTTGAACCAGACGGCCTTTTGGCACTATATTCATCCATATATCTGTAATAATCTCAAAACGTCGATTGAAAAATCAAAAAACAAAAAATTTGATGTAAAACAAACAACAACTGTCTTTGCAATCAAAATTCGCTTTATCGCTTGCTTGAAAACATAAACAAACCATGCTGGAAGAAAGTTTAGTTGTATAAAGCTTCTCTTCTCTGGTAAAAACTAAAATAAAAGCTTTTAAATCATGGAGGACAAAGTTTAACGCGTAACTATCCCCAAAACTGAATGTAAACAATGGAACAGCTGATCCGCTGGTCCCTTTAAACTCGCGTGAGTAAAATGGTAGTCTCATTCAAACCATCATAACTATTGAAATAAACCGAATTTTTTAATGCGGTTTTTTGTATTTTGTTCAGAAAAAACCAAGGACTCAGAAAATGTAGAAAAATAAAATTCGATTTTTTTGAAGTTTAATGGTATCCTACCCCCTCATTTAAATGAACTAATTACTGTATGTAACCATCATAAAAGCATTTTTCTTTAAAAAGTTTAAAACCCACCAAAATTTCTTGTGGACCCATTCCGATCTCACAAGAAAAATATATCAATCTTTGTGGGTAATAATATTTAGAAGTTATATAGTGCCTTAAAAATTTGCATAGAGGTAAAACATAATCAATTGCAACATATTTTCAGATATTTACATAATTATATTTAAAGAATTTTGAAAAGAAAGCGAAAATGAATGAAAGCTAACACTATCAAATTTAGTTAAGTTTATCATAAAATTCATACTAAAGAGCTAATAAAAAGCAAACACAATACTGTAATTTTACAATCCAATTAAGAATCACCCAACATAAACAAGTAATTTTTTTTTCTCAGTGAAACATTTTCAATTCCATAAATTCTTCTTCTTCGAATATATTCT
The DNA here is from genome assembly GCF_026930045.1 of Uloborus diversus. NCBI lineage: Eukaryota > Metazoa > Arthropoda > Arachnida > Araneae > Uloboridae > Uloborus > Uloborus diversus. The sequence continues at coordinate 220,794,153 of NC_072732.1, forward strand.
GAATTTCGAAATGTACATGGGTCATTCTCACAGAAATGGTCATTTTCATGTCCCTGTAATAATTTACGAATATTTTATGACTCATACATATTTTTAGTGGCTAAAATAATTTTCTAAAAAGAGTTTTGCAAGTTTTTTTAAAGTAAATTTTCTATATTTTATGTGAAATTTTTAAATGAAAGTCTAAAGAGCCCAAACATCATTCCCTCACTTGTCCCCACTGTTAGTAAAAGATGAGTAAGTATTATTTGTAATAAAGCAAACACTGAGTTATTATTTTTGGAGTTTCCATTTAAAAATATTGAAGTAAACAAAAAACATTTTTTATTAAATTTCGTGAAAAATTAGTTCACGTAATTATTTTTAAATTTGTCCCCAGCAATTGGTGCCATTTCCTCGCCTAGTCAATTACTTGCCCAGAATCGCAACAAAATATTTTTTTTTCCCATTGGAAGCAACATATTTACGTCTAATTTGATGGAAATTATTACTTGTAACCCATATGAAAGCAGAAAATTAGACAACGGTTTTTGCATCCGTCATTCCCTCACATCTATTGTTACAGAAAAATAAAATGAAATAATGCATGAAAACTGCATGATCATAAGTTGTTGCCTCGTTTGAGAATATTTGTTTGCAAAGAAACTCTAATATCAGTCAGGCATAACTACTAGAATCAAATTTTAATGAATTCATCATTCCCTCACTAGTGAGGGATGACGCTTAGTGAGTTTAGAAGGCTGAGGTTAAACTATTCAAAAATATTTTTGTTTTATTTTTCTCTGTAAATAGTTTCATCTGCTTCCACCCACTTACATCTTTTTGAACGTAAGAAGCTCAAAATGACTTTTTATGAGAATGACCCACATGTGATTTTCTTCCCAAGTGAAAGTGAGCAAAAAACATTATATTTATAACTCCCATCCAATATCATTATACTCTAATACAAGAACCTAGCTCAAAATACACAAGACGTATTACAGTTCATCCCAGAAAAGCTAAAAGTATAACTTGAATTTCTCAACATCTAATGAGTAGCGTAGCTGTTGGTTGCGATAGTATTAACAACAATGTCCAACCCACTAGATTCCAAATAATATCACAGCAAATCATATTGGGGTTCGAGTTTGGTAGTAACTAAGCCTTTTGTTTGAAACATTAAAATCAGCATTTATCAAAAAAGGGGACTAGTAAACATGTCTCAGCCCTTTAAGTACTAGATCCCTCTGCAAATCTATTTTTTTAACCAAACACAATTTTTATACATAATTATGATAAAATTAATATATTTTTGGCGTTTTGTTTGTCAAAATATGGCCGGACATAGGGGGGAACTTCCTCCATCTTATAGTGCAAAGCATTTGGCCTATGACATGAAGTTTAATAAAATATTTTACATTACATTTATACACTTAAAACTACTCGCAAAAATTCCTAATACATTTTCGAGTAGTACTGATATTTTAGCACTCAACATTTTATACTTTACCAGTGCTTTGAATTTATCTCCTCTTGATAGTTTTATTATGTATTATTTTTAAGTTTTTCAACCCGAGTCTGTGTGCAAGTTGAGGACCTATAACTTACTACTAGAGTTTTCGCCCTGAGCAAGTGTTATATCAATTTTCACCATGGAAAAGAAGTTTAAGAAGTTGTCATTGTGAAATTGCAGCATTTATTTGTTGTGTATAGTGATGTGTCGGATGTTCGAAGAAAAATACAGAACACCACCTGTATCTGTGTTACATTTGGCGGATTTTATATACAGTATCATTTTTTGTTACATATTTGGAAATTTCCTTGTATGTAGCTATGGAGTATTATTAAATTCTATTGAAATTAATTTTCGTTACTAATAAAAACGTTGAGGTATCATTTGAGTAACTAATTAGTCATTTTTTTTTGATTTTACGATTGAATCATTCACAATTATTAAGACTTTCTTAGGCATTCTTCAAAAAAAATTAAAACAAAATTCTCTGTTTACCATTTATAAAAATACTCCCAGCTGTTTCATTTCATTGATAGAAGTGATTCAGAGAGAATGGATCAGTGCTGCATTTATGCCAAAACAAACGGCCAAAAAGATTTTACTTCTTATTGACTCTCTCTTACCCTTCTTAGAACTTGCTTTGCGAATAAATTATATTCTTGATGTTTTTTTTACGGATGGATTTTTAAAGAAAGTAATGCTTTTTTACCCGTTAATTGGAATTTCGCGGATCCTGACACAAATGAGCAGTGTAGGCGGATCTACATTATTAACGTTCCAGCACATCAATAGTTGTTCTTACATTATTGTGATAGAAAAATATTGCATCAAAATATGTTTTAACAAGTGTTTTTTCTCTGCAATATAGCACTCAAAAAAGTTTAATAGATACTTTACCGATGCTTTCACTTAATAGTTTTTCGTTCTGCTTTCAGAGAATCTGCAAGTGGTGAAATCCTAAGAAAAAGTTGAATTTTTCCCCCGATGCAAATGCTATACTGATATCCACCATGGAGATATGTGAAGTCCCTTGTCTACACTAATAAACCAGGAACAATGCAGGACTTGAAATTCGAAATTTGGCGCATATTATTGGCGATATTCTACTACGAAAAGTTGGAAGCTGGACGTTTAGTTTACATCATAAAATAATGTTTCAAGTAAAGAAAAATTAAAGACATTTTTTGTAACATCTTTTAGTATACATCTACAGTAAATTTATTTATCCTCCTTGAAGGAATTTTTAAAATAAAAGCAAAAATTTAAATACCAATTGTGTTAGTGTGTTTTTTAAGGTGAAAAACAATTTTTTGGTTCTTTGATTACAAATCCAACCAGGGCCGGATTTGGAAGTGTGGAGGCCCCGGGGCAACGAAGGAGTGGAGGCCCTAATCAGGATTCGAAAAGATCATCATATTTTCGAAAATATCCGATACTTTGATAAAAATCTGAATATTTTGATATATATGTATATATTCGATATTTTCGATCAGCACTTTAATAGTCAATACATCCTGCTTAAATTTAAAGCAGTTTTATTGCCTTCTTTTTTTTTGGAGACAATGGAGAAGGGCGATAGTCTTTTTCTTTGCAAATCTGAATGAGAACTTCAAAAATATTCCACAAAAACTATCTGGAAACTTTAAAAAATAATTGGTGTTATAGTGTTAAAATTAGAATGCAGATGGTATTACTACCACCACATCAAAAGAGACTGCTGCGTCTCTTGCAGGGTCCGCAGACCTACTATTTTTTCCTAATTTGCTACTTTTTCAAAATATTTGAAAAATTTCCCCTTTTTTTTTTCAAGGCATAATCTTGCTTTCGCCTTTTAACCCAGACTACTGTATTTTTTTTTGCAGCTTATCTGCAGATTATTTTATCTGCTATGAAAGTGCAAAATTAATCATACACCGGTTATCTTTGATTTTTCCCCCCCTCAAAGGTAAAAAAAAAAGACTGCTCCTGTACCTGTGAGGTTGTTGTTTTTTTATATACAGATTTAGTTGTTTCAATTGATCATCCATTGCGCGAGTAATCGCCATAAAATGTCAAAGTCCAGGTAGTCTTCAAGACAAAATGTCCAAGGCTACACAGATTATTTCAAGAAAGTCCTGAAGAAACCCCACGTTGGGCGCCAAAATTGTTGCGAGTCCGGCTACTTCAAGAAATTCTTTAATAACGACACAGTTCTTGAGAAACACATAGGAGATTTATTTACAGCTATGTACAAGAAATGTAGCTTACAACTGCTGAATTAACCATAGCAATTAAGCAAATATCAATTCACACCGTAAACTTAATGGTAACACACGTATTTACATAAAAAAAAATTTTGGAAAAAAAAATAGAACCGACTTCAAAATTGCTCTAAAAAGTGAAAAATAATTTTATTCTTTAAACACCATCGATAATGCTTTTAAACATAATTTTTGAAGTTGGCGCAAAAACAAAACGTAAAATCCAGGGTAACCATGCTTCGTTCATATTTTTTTTTTTTTTCAGAAAAGCATCCAAAGTTACGAACGAAACATTTATATCGTTATTCAAATTTGCTGTCATCAATGCATAATGTATGTGATAGTGAAGAAACTGGGCCTGGTTAAATTTATAGTTGTATTTGAGTTATGGCTGTGAATGATTTTATCCATCGTTTTTGCGCCAACTTCAAAAATTATGTTTAAAAGCATTATCGATGGTGTTTAAAGAATAAAATTATTTTTCACTTTTTAGAGCAATTTTGAAGTCGGTTCTATTTTTTTTTCCAAAATTTTTTTATTTCATTCTTTTTAGTGTAAATGTAGGTATTTCAGAAATAGTAAGAAGTTACCATCACGAAACTTCACATTTTTTTCTTAAAAATGCTCCGTACTAAAAAAAAAAAAAAACTCTTGACACGCGTTAAACTTTAAGCGGTTAGCACTAAAAACTTATCTTTGTTAATCTCTGGAAATCATGCGTAGTTAATTTAATTATAACCATTTAAGTATTGCTGTTTTCCTAACTAATTTACGTTCCACAGCATCTAAGTTGCTCATGATGCAATCCTGTATTTTCTTACTTAGCCCCGATCATCTGTTATCGGCATAGACGATAACGATAAAAATACTACAGAGTAGTTGAGGCAAACCTAATGGTAGCATTGTGAAGGCTAAGCAGATCCTAATCACTGCATCACCTCGCTTCCAGGTTAGGTTTACCCCTACTATGGAGCAATAGCACTGAAGAAAGGAAGATTTTGATAATTCATATAGGGTTACTTTAAATCAGCAGGGTTACTAAAATAAAATTATTTACGCCAAAAATGAGGCGACAGCGCCAGATTCCTCATTATCGAAGTATCCCTTGAAGAAATTTAATGCTTGCTTCAGAGAAGCCTTCATTCAAAATTATCATTACAATTACTATTAATATTACTGTTATATGGCACCAAACTTTTATAACAATGAGTTTCATATTGTCGCGTAGATGAAGATAGCGAAGACAATGTGAAAGCCAAATGAAGCGAATACTCGTTAGTCTCAACTCGAGATCTTTATTCAGAACCACGAATGAACGTTACATCTCCTTATATACAACTTGAGAAAGTGCTGGAACTTTCCCGAATTGGAAAGATACAGAAATTAATAGAACATTCGAGAAAATACGGGAAACAGTAGAAACGAAAATTTAGTAAAATTCACTTTGTCCTAGTCGGGATTTGAACCCGGGTCGCTCGTGTGGGAGGCGAGAATTCTACCACTGAGCCACCGTTTTCCACGGATGAATAGTGCGAACTTCGCTACAATATCATTTTAATCATTTAATAGGGAAATTGCATGAAATTTGTTGTTTTTTGCCCATAACTTTTTTTCTAAAGAACAAATATGGTCAAACAAAGTAATGGGACCTAAGTTGAGCCATCCCCTATCCATTAAAAAAAGAATCATCAAAATCGGATCACTAGGTGAGACGCTATGAGTGGACAAACAAAAAAAAACATACATACGGTATGAACTGATAACCGCCTCCTTTTTGAAGTCGGTTAAAAATACGTAAAAACACAGAACAAAGGCTTCACGATAACAGCTAATACACACTCCAGCACAACGACTGAGATGAGACTAACTCTGATCACGCTACCATGGCTATTTATAAATTCATTCCGAAAATTCTACTACGTTCTACCAATTTCTCATATTTTCTTTTTATTCATTCACAAATCTTATCAATCAGAAATGGGGCATCGTACTGACCAACCACTGATTGTATGGAATTTTCAAACGTCCGGATAAGATGAATCTTTCTGAATGTTGAAAATTTGATGCCAGTATTCCGTTCATTTGAACGAGACTCTGCTTTTGCAAAAGCTGGCATCGCTAAAAATAATAGATTCGTCCATTTCCGGCTGTAAAACGGATGTTTTTCTTTCCATACAATCCGTGGTCAGACAGTATACTTTATTCAAATATAAGTGGGATGTTTATTCATTATGAGAAAATATTTACAGGTTATGTTACTAAGATAAGTTTCGATGAAAAATAATGGAATAAATGCCAAATTTAGCCAGATTACAACAAATTAATCATAAAAAGAGTTACTATTTACAGAATTTGTAACACTATTTTTTAAAGCATAATTTTCCTATTTATTAAATTTTTGCGCATTTTTTTCCTACTATTTTTTTCCAAAAACTGTCTGCGGAGCCTCAGGGTGGCAACAGATCAGGGAAAAGTCAGGGAACTTTATTAAGCAGAGAAATATCAGAAAATTTTGAAAAAATAACAGAAAATCAGGGAAAATTGATTTTATAAAGAATTTTTTTTTTTTTTTTTTTTTTTTTTTTTTGCTGTACAAAATTAAGTACTTTAATTCCTTACGCGTTTTCCGCCAATTATCTGTTCAAAGGAAAAGTAAAATTAATTTTTTGCGATTATACACTGCCACATATTTGTTCATCTTTTTTCCTCAACGTCAAAGTATTGAATCTTACTTATTAACCACAGGATGAACTTCCTAAGATTGCTTCTATGTCTGTTAGGTTGTTTATTTTACCTAGCTTGAAATTTCCTTTTACGCTTTCAATGCTACGTAAAATAAACAACCATACAGGCAAAGAGGAAGCCTTCATTAATGCTTTAGCTCCTTTGCCTTTATTCCATCGTCTTGAAGTAATTAGCGTACTGCGTACTGTAATCACGATTTCAAGAAGAAATCTTTGGTTTTTGAATTAATACTATAAAAGCTTAAAAGTTATTCTTCGCGTTTTTAATTTAATTGCTAAAATTGAACTTTCAATAAAAAAAGTTTCTTAATTAATTTTAATAGTTTCTTAAATTTCTTATGCTAAGTGGTTTCTGCAAGTAAAGTTTTTTTTTTTTTAATTTTCTATAATCTTTTCATGTAGAAAAATTTAATATACTGTTTTGTAGGGGTTTTTTTTTAAACCATTTTATTAAAAAAGTAGCATCTTTTTAAAATATATCTTTAGTTCAACAACTTTACACAACTTAAAACGTTTAAAGTACTGCATTTCATACAAACATACAATGGATTTCAAGTAGAGCAAAGAAAGAAAACCATTATCATTGGTAACGTAAATCAGACAAATTTGGTGAACTTAATCAGGGAAAAGTCAGGGAACTTTTTTTCACAGTTCCTTTCGCCACCCTGAGCCTGCTCGTGCTGCAAGTGATGCTGAGAGAGCAAAGATGGATTCTTTGCAAGAGTAGTTTTCTAATAGTTTTATTATTAATTTTTATTTCTTAATATATGTTCTGGCATAATGCCCGCGTTTTAGTTCAATGAAAGATAATAGTAAATATAAAGTTAGATTTGTTAATAAATTAACTATGTAATTTCAAGGTTGAACTTAAGCAAGCATATATTTGGGTTTTGGGCATTTTAAACTTTCAAATAATAGAAATTTTTGCTCTTTATTTGACTCAAAGCATTTTTTTTAAGCTTTCTGCAATGTTTAGAGCGGATAATGAAAAAAAAAGAGCTGTTCTCTTTTTATGTCGAATACATTCATATACATTGCCGTGCGAAGATAAATTTGCAGTAACTGCAAATTTTCATTTCTTTGCATTTTTGTCATCATCATTGTACTTTAGCTTTATTGTATATGCTTACTTAATTTGTTTTCACAGAAAATAAAGCACAAACAACTGTCACGTTCCATCCTTTTACTATTGATTACAACACTAAACTAGTATGTTGTGGCCATCACGAAACTTTCTTCTATATTTTTCTTTTTTTTTTCTGATCCCTCCCCATGCTTAACGAGAAAGCAATATTCCTAACAAAAACAAAATGCGAAAACTTGACGACCATTCCAATGTCTGAATTATTGCAAAAGCAAAGCAAAGAGCGAAAATTGAAAGTTATTTTAAAAGCCTTGCTTGAATTAATTACAAATATTTTATTTGTTAACAAACATAAGATGGCAACAGTTAAAAACTTTAAATCATTGAGATAATATTTCCGATCATTTCCATACAATTACTAGTATGTTGTGGCTATCACGAAACTTTCTTCTATATCTTTCTTATAATTCTGATCCCTCCCTATGCTTAACGAGGAAGCAATATTCCCAACGAAAACAAAATTACACATGCCAAAACTTGATGACCATAACAATTCCTGATTTATCTCAAAAGCAACGCAAAGAATGAAAATTGAAAATTATTTTAAAAGCCTTGCTTAAAATAATTACAAACATTTATCTGTTAACAAACACAAGATGGCAACAGTTAAAAATTTTAAATCATTGAGATAATATTTCGGATCATTTCCATGCAATTAAAAGCACGAGCTGAACGCAGACGACAGTCTGTTACGATTTATCTTTCTTATTGTTGCAATTAAAAAGCTATTTTTATTCACACAAATAAAAACTAGTATGTTGTGGCCATCACGAAACTTTCTTCTATATTTTTCTTTTTTTTTTCTGATCCCTCCCCATGCTTGACGAGGAAGCAATATTCCCAACAAAAACGAAATTACACATGCAAAAACTTGACGACCATCCCAATGTCTGAATTATTGCAAAAGCAAAGCAAAGAGCGAAAATTGAAAGTTATTTTAAAAGCCTTGCTTGAATTAATTACAAATATTTTATTTGTTAACAAACATAAGATGGCAACAGTTAAAAATTTTAAATCATTGAGATAATATTTCCGATCATTTCCATACAATTACTAGTATGTTGTGGCCATCACGAAACTTTCTTCTATATCTTTCATATAATTCTGATCCCTCCCCATGCTTAACGAGGAAGCAATATTCCCAACGAAAACAAAATTACACATGCCAAAACTTGATGACCATCCCAATTCGGAACTCCAGCGCTCGAATACGCTACCTTGCGGTGATTTACAAAACTGCAGATGAAACTAAAACATTGCCACGTTGCGTTCCACGTGTGTCTGTTGACGTAAACACAGGCAGTTTGTTCTGAGTATTTATTAACGCAATCGATGTGTCTTAGTTTGCTTTCAGCTACAGAAATTAATTCGTCTCTTAGTAGTATTCTCGAGCTCCTCAAAATAATGTTAGTTTTCATTATTTCCTTAATAAATGGTGAAAGCGAAAATTCTGGATTAACAAACTTTGATAACGTTATACAAGGTAAAAAATTTTATTGTTTTGTATGAATTTGTAAGAATATGGGTTTTTTTTTAATCTTAAATTAATTTAACTTACCATATTTTACAGCAGCATTTAGTTGAAATGGGCAGTATGCAAAATATTTTCTTGAATATATTATCGTAGAACAAAATGAATAACCGAGAAAGAATTTACTTTATTCCTTTTATTCTCAGCTGAAAGGTTTCGCCAAATTTGTTTAGGGTTATAGTTTTAGTATTGTGCGAACAAAGTAGCCTTGGCGAGATTTCGCGTTTTTAGTTAAACCATTTTTAATTTTTATCATGAGTGGAATAAAATGGTAGTAAGATTACAGAATTCGATAAGTAAAAAGAAATAATGGTCAATCAACTGAAAAGAAAACTACCACCATATATCCGTAAGAATTCTGTAGATGATTTGCATAACTTGACATAATTAAATCGTAACTCAGAAATTAGAAAAATCGAAACAGAAAAATTTTAAATTAACCGATTTGGGAATTCGAGAGAAATAGCTCAGCAACAAATACAAAACAATAAACGCTAGCCAAGCAAGGCAAAGAAGTATCATCTTTCGATAATAATTTGTAATGTCATATTGAATTTTCTAGCATTAATTGCTGTTCTTGTCAGGCCACAATTATTATTTAGTTTTATCAAGAATTGATAAATATCGAATTGAACATCGTGGAAATAGCTGCTTAGAACTACGAACTACGTAGTTTGCATTAATCTTTGACGTTTAGTAATGCTTCTTGAATTCTCATTTCGTGGGCCAGAATATCCACAAGACTTTGAAAATTAATTTAAAAAGAATAAAGCGAAAAAATCTTACGTACGAACAAAAATCACAACACTTTTAGCATTTTCTTCGTTACCATGTGCGTTTGTTTTAGTTTTTAAGTCCGCCATTAGACAGTGACTTCAGTGCCCCCTATAGTTCGTTGGAGTTGCGAATTCCTGATTTATCTCAAAAGCAAAACAAAGAATGAAAATTGAAAATTATTTTAAAAGACTTGCTTAAAATAATTACAAACATTTATCTGTTAACAGACACAAGATGGCAACAGTTAAAAATTTTAAATCCTTGAGATAATATTTCGGATCATTTCCATGCAATAAAAAGCACGAGCTGAACGCAGACGACAGTCTGTTACGATTTATCTTTCTTATTGTTGCAATTAAAAAGCTATTTTTATTCACACAAATAAAAAAAAAATCAGCCCCCCATGGAGCGATTGGCGCCAAAATTAAACCAACGCCTGTTTACATATGGATTCATATTTATTCCAAATTTCATCCAGAACGTAGCATTACTTCTTGAGATATGGCACTCACAATGGAAAAAAAAGAACGTTCGATTGCGCCGCCCTCTTTTTAGCTGTTGACACCAAAATAGAATCATTTCTTATACCCTCTAAGGGCTACTTGTCGATAAATTTTTGTTTGATTACGTTCATTATTTATTGAGATACAGCAGTCACAATTGACGGCAAAAAACGTTCTATAGCTCAACCCCCGTTTGAGTTATTGACACCAAAATTGAATCAGCACCTGTTCCTGTTAATGGCAACATATGGACCAAATTTTGTTTGATTCCGCCAATTACTTCCTGGGGAATAGCAAGCACGCGTAACTCAAAAAACGTCCCATTGCTCCACCCCCCTTGGAGGAATTCGCGCCAAAAACCAATGGGCACAAGTTCACATAGGGCCACATATGTGTACCAAATTTCGTTCGATTTCATGCGGTAGTTTTTACTGTAGAGCGACCACAAAAAACTGGTCACACACAGACGTGACACACACACACATACACACACACACACAGACAGACATTTTCCAAAAATAGTCGAAATGCACTCAGCACACCTCAAAACGTTCGAATCCGTCAAAATTCGAAATTCGAAAATTTGCACGAATCCAATACTTTCTTCTATATATTAGATATAGAAGAAAGTAAAAATCACGAGAAATACGCAGACGACAATCTATTACGATTTATCTTTCTTATTGTTGCATTAATAAAACTATTTTTATTCGCTAAAAAATAATGATAATAAAAATAAATCAGCACCTCTTGGCGCGATTGGCGCCAAAATTGAACCAAAGCCTGTTTACATATGGATTCACATATATTCCAAATTTCAACCAGAACGTAGCATTACTTCATGAGATAGGGCACTCACAATGAAAAAAAAAGAACGGGCGATTGCGCTACCCCCTTTTTAGCTGTTGACACCAAAATAAAATCAGCTCTTATACCCACTAAGGGCTACTTGCCGATAAATTTTTCTTTCATTCCGTTCATTATTTCTTGAGATACAGCAGTCACAATTGACGACAAAAAACGTTCTATAGCTCAACCCCGTTTGAGTTATTGACACCAAAATTGAATCAGGATCTGTACCTGTTAGGGACAACATATGGACCAAATTTTGTCTGATTCCACCAGTTACTTCCTGGGGAATAGCAAGCACGCGTAACTCAAAAAACGTCCCATTGCTCCACCCCCCTTGGAGGAATTCGCGCCAAAAACCAATGGGCACAAGTTCACATAGGGGCACATATGTGTACCAAATTTCGTTCGATTTCATGCGGTAGTTTTTGCTGTAGAGCGGCCACAAAAAACTGGTCACACACAGACGTGACACACATACACACACACACACACACACTCACATACACACAGACAGACAGACATTTTCCAAAAATAGTCGAAATGGACTCAGCACACCTCAAAACGTTCGAATCCGTCAAAATTCGAAATTCGAAAATTTGCACGAATCCAATACTTTCTTCTATATATTAGATATAGAAGAAAGTAAAAATCAGCCCCCCCCCATGGAGCGATTAGCGCCAAAATTAAACCAACGCCTGTTTACATATGGATTCATATTTATTCCAAATTTCATCCAGAACGTAGCATTACTTCCTGAGATACGGCACTCACAATGGAAAAAAAAGAACGTTTGATTGCGCCACCCCCTTTTCAGCTGTTGACACCAAAATAGAATCATTTCTTATACCCTCTAAGGGCTACTTGTCGATAAATTTTTGTTTGATTACGTTCATTATTTATTGAGATACAGCAGTCACAATTGACGGCAAAAAACTTTCTATAGCTCAACCCCCGTTTGAGCTATTGACACCAAAATTGAATCAGGATCTGTACCTGTTGGGACAACATATGGACCGAATTTTGTCTGATTCCGCCAGTTACTTCCTGGGGAATAGCAGTCACGCAAAACTCAAAAAACGTCCCATTGCTCCACCCCCCTTGGAGGAATTCGCGCCAAAAACAAATGGGCACAAGTTCACATAGGGACACATATGTGTACCAAATTTCGTTCGATTTCATGCGGTAGTTTTTGCTGTAGAGCGGCCACAAAAAAATGGTCACACACAGACGTGACACACATACACACACACATACACATACACACACATACACACACACATACACACACACACACACACACACACACACACACACAGACGGACAGACATTTCCCAAAAATAGTCGAAATGGACTCAGCACACCTCAAAACGTTCGAATCCGTCAAAATTCGAAATTCGAAAATTTGCACGAATCCAATACTTTCTTCTATATATTAGATATAGAAGAAAGTAAAAATTACGAGAAATACGCAGACGACATTCTATTACGATTTATCTTTCTTATTGTTGCATTAATAAAGCTATTTTTATTCGCAAAAGAAAAAAAAATCAACACCTCTTGGAGCGATTGGCGTCAAAATAGAACCAAAGCCTGTTTACGTATGGATTCACATATATTCCAAATTTCAACCAGAACGTAGCATTACTTCTTGAGATAGGGTACTCACAATGGAAAAAAAGAACGGGCGATTGCGCTACCCCATTTTTAGCTGTTGACACCGAAATAAAATCAGCTCTTATACCCACTAAGAGCTACTTGTCAAAAATTTTTTGTTTGATTCCGTTCGTTATTTCCTGAGATACAGCAGTCACAATTGACGACAAAAAACGTTCTATAACTCAACCCCCGTTTGAGCTATTGACACCAAAATTGAATCAACACCTGCTCCTGTTAGGGGCAACATGTGGACTAAATTTTGTTTGATTCCGCCAGTTACTTCCTGAGGAATAGCAAGCACGCGTAACTCAAAAAACGTCCCATTGCTCCACCCCCTTGGAGGAATTCGCGCCAAAAACCAATGGGCACAAGTTCACATAGGGGCACGTATGTGTACCAAATTTCGTTCAATTTCATGCGGTAGTTTTTACTGTAGAGCGCCCACAAAAAACTGGTCACACACAGACGTGACACACATACACACACACATACACATACACACAGACAGAGAGACATTTTCCAAAAATAGTCGAAATGGACTCAGCACACCTCAAAACGTTCGAATCCGTCAAAATTCGAAATTCGAAAATTTGCACGAATCCAATACTTTCTTCTATATATTAGATATAGAAGAAAGTAAAAATTGGAGTTCATCTTAGTATCTTTATATTTTTGTTAATTCTAAAACAACCAATGAAATTTAAATTAAAAATGGGGCGAAAAAGAAATATAGGAGCGCATTCATCTCTCGATAACTCAAAGTCCCAAGGGAGCGGCTAAAATGTTCAGAGTTATGGGAAGTTTTCACAAAAGTCTCAAGAGTTAGGGACCCAATGAAAACTTTGAGATAAAGGAATATTCGGTTTATAAACTTCGAGATTCGACAGATATCAGATTCATTCAAAGCTATAATAATTTTTAATTTAAATTTTACTGGTTGCTACCTTAGTACAAATATATTAAGATCCAATTTCAATTTTTGAGTGTTGAAATCAAGAAGTTATGTATTTATATTATTTCATATTTTTTAGAACAAACCAAGAAAAACACAGAATATTGAAATAACACTAACCACGTAATTTGCGATCGAAATTACGACAGGCAACGTATTGGCTTTACGTGGTCATGTTATCTTCCACCAATTGGCTATTTGTGTGCAATATTGGGAAAATTTGTTCTATTCTTTAATATCTGTGTATACGCGTCAGGCAACAAAATTAGAAATTCCACACCATACTTTGAAAAAATGTTTTGAAGTGTTGTTGCATTTTTTCTTGAAAATAAACGCTATAAAAAGACAATAAAATATAAAAAAAAATGTTTTTTTAATTCTAAAGTCTATTTCTACAAGCTTGGTTTGAGCTAAAAAGTAAGAAATAAAATAAGTATATACGGTATTGCAGTTGACCTCAATATCTTTATATGTAGAGAAATTCTAAAGCCACCAATGAAATTTTAATTAAAAATTCAAAGAAAATGAAATAGGCGGTATCACAGATAGAGTAAATTTTTGGAACGTCAATTTCAATAAATTCGCCAGGAAGGGTCAGGGTCCCCAAACCTCCACTCATTCATTCCTTAATGTTACTACCAAAGATAGCCTGAAACTGCCTTTAAGATTTTAATTTCAAAAGTTTTCCTAGGGACAGCTTGCATTACCTCCCACTCGTTTACTTCATCTATCGCCTCTCAAGATGGCCTAAAACTGCGTCCTTAAAACTTCTATTTCGGGAGTTTTCTAGGAGCAGGGCCGAATTTAGCTCCACGCCGCCAATAGGTAGATTTGAAGTCTACCGCCCCCTCCCCCCTAAAAAAAGCAAACAAAAACACGCAAAAAAGTGTTTCCGAAAGTTACACATTCAGCGGCGCCCCGATTGGAGGGTACAACGATCTCCCAAAAAACTCCTTCGGCAAATTTTGCTGACGACGATTAGGAAAATTTGGAGATCTTTTTTTCTTTTTTAAGAATTTTTAAATTGTTTTTACTTCCTTTTACAAAAAAGGAAGTATTGTATTCGCGAAAAAATTTTCACTCAAAAATCGCCCTTAATTTCCATTTTGCTCACCCCCAAATGAATGTTGAGTTTTTTTTTTCGATTCGACCACATGCGGAAAAGTGCCTAAGAATGTATAGACACGCGAAATATCCATTTTGACCATCACCGAGGTAATTACAACGACTTTTCTCGTGACGTCTGTATGTATGTGCGTATGTGTGTATGTGCGTATGTGCGTATGTGCGTATGTGCGTATGTATCTCGCATAACTCAAAAATGGTATGTCCTAGAAAGTTGAAATTTGGTACATAGACTCGTAGTGGGGTCTAGTTGTGCACCTCCCCTTTTGGTTGCTTTCGGATGTTCCTAAGGGGGTCTTTTGCACCTTTTTGGGGGGAAATCATTGTTAATTTCGATGTAAACTCAAGTGGCGTTATAATTTGTCGGACACTTGGCGATATATCGCCAGTCTTTTGGTCGCCAAGTTTTGTCGCCAACTTGGCGACAAATTTGGCGGAGTTTTTTTTTTTTTTTTTTTGGTTTCAATTTGGCCATTGTTGGTGATATTTAGAGAATAAATATTGAATCACATTAAAATAGCGAATAATGGGGAAATGACATTAAATTGGAGTAAAAGGAAGTCATGTGATGCACACATCAGCTCGTTTTAATGATACCTTAGGGCATAAAACTGGTCAGTACAAGTCAGTATTTCTTCATCTTGGTCAGTTTTTCCAAAATTTAGTCAGTAAAGGTCAGTATTATTTTGCAAATTTGCCAAAGAATTCATTTTAAGAAGAATATTGGCATTGGTGTTTTTCTTGTTTTCCATATGAACTTTATAAAATGTTAAAAAAAGTGATACTTTGCCAATACTGCAACCTAATTTTTCCAACCTAGTAAGGTTTGCATCATTTGAATAAGGATAATTTGCTATTAGCTTCTCTTTAGTCTACTTTCCACAAATATTTCGAATAAAGAACAAATTTATGCTTAGTCTGTTGTAAAAAATCTTAAGAGAAATAATTGTCCAACAAATAATTTAATGAATGCTGCAAACTAAAAAGTTTGAAAGTAAGGTATTAAAATGGGAAAATGTGTGTCTGTTGGTCTGTTTGATCGCCCCCCCCCCCCGCCATGAAAAAAAATTCTTGTTCGCAAAATGTTGGAGAGGGTACATCGTTCCCTTTTCCCCTTTAATGGTTCAAAAATAACATAAACACGCATGCAAAAATTGGAGGAAGGATATTAATCTTAAGCTAAAAAGGGAAATTTGTTTTGGAAAAACGTATTTAAAGAGATATTGACGTACCAAAAATTTTTCTCAAAGTTGGTTATTTTGTATTATTGAGAAATTTAAAATGTTTTAACATTAATGCCGATTGAAATCCAAATCCGTTATTTAGGAAACGAACTAATAAACTAAAAGTAACTTTTAGTTGCAAATATTTACAGAAAGTTGTATGTTTATTTATTTATTTATTTATTTTTGTTAAATTTTATCTATTTATATTTTTGTATTATTATTTTTAAGATTTAACAGCTTTGACAAAAGTTGGTGATTGGTTGACAAAACAAATGATGATTGATGTGTGTCTTTATTTCCGCAATAAATCTTTAAATTGCTATGAAACTCATTTTTGTTTTGGCAATGATTAAAAAAGAATTCTGTTGAAAAAAAAATTAATAAATTTTCAGGAAAAAAAGAATTTTATTTTAAATTTATCTGATTAAAATTACTTCTCTAATGCTTGCAAAATAAAACACAAATATCATTGTAATCGGAAAATTACTTTATTTATTAATTATTATTATTATTATCATTTTTGTTAATTTTAAGAAACCTCCCTTTCTGCTCCTATACTTTAAAATTCATAGAATAAACATTACGTTGCACATCATATAGTACTTGCCTCTATTTATATAATCAATTATCACTGCATAAGAGCATAGTGTTGATATTTTACTTTTAAATGTGTACAAAACTGTAAATTATGCAGTACATGGTAAATAAGGTGATATTTCTCAAAAAATTAATTCATCTAATTGATTTTGTCTCCTATTTTTGTCCCAAATGTAACAAACAGAAAGAAGTAGATATAGATAACATCAAGGAAAAATATACATGACAGTATTTTCTGTGCACTATTTTCAAGAGAGGCAAAACATTTTTTTTTGTTCCTTTTAAATATCTCATAACTTTCATTGTGTTAATACATTTGTTGTGATTCAGGGGAATTCAGTTTCTACCCAAAAGTTTTTATTTGAAATTAAAAGTCTTCGGAATTTCAATTTCTTTTTAGGCTGTTTAGTTTTTTTCTCTCTCTCTCGACCTCTCTTTATCATCATCTTTTTTTTTCAAACTTAAATACTTAAAGTTTTTTAAAACATGTTGGTTTATTTACACCTTAACAAACATAAACTGTTTTGTTTGTTTTTTTCCGAATTAAAAAATGAACAGCGCTGGATGTGTAATCCTCATATAAATAATAGCCGCTGATCGACCAACCCGCGTGTTGCAACAATGAAACTCGCGCCACGGCATGATAATTTGATAAAATGTTTTGTTAATAGTCAACATGCAGGGCAAGGCTTTATTGTGACAAGGCTGAACTTGATCGGGTCACTTAACTGTTTCAAAATTTTATTTTAAGCTTACATTACAAATTAGGCATTGCCATGCATTACAAATAAAACAAGCATCCTTTTTACAACGCCTGATAATGCTGATTATTATTCTAAAGCTAGTCAGTATTTTAAAAATTTGGTTAATATTTAGTCAATACTATCGATCTCTCAAACAGTTTTACCCCCCTAATATAATTTCAAGAGTAATTTTAAAACTAGTAAAATAAATTGCTTTACATACTTAACAAAGGTAAAGCTCAAGTATCATAGAAATATTACTGCATTTTTTATACACTAGAGTCCCATTACTCAAACCTACAATATTTTTAAATGCATCGTGTGCATGATAGATACACACCATTGTGTGTATGATGGATACACACAAGAACACTTTGCACACAAACCTCTGTGCATATAAACAAGTATTTTCCAATTCATTTGCAGATTTGCTACTCTATATGACGCAGTGAGAAGCAAAGGGATGTAAGTGGACATTTTCAAGTTTTGGGTAAAACGCATTTAACCCTTAATAACCTAGAGTTTCAATTTTGATACCAATCCTTTTTGATACCAATCTTTTAAACCGAATGTTCACATTACTATTATTTTTTTTTTTTATAGGTTGGCTGTACGTATTTTACTGTTGTACAATATTCTTTCCAACGAAATTTAAAAAAAAATCAAATGTCATTTTTGTTTTATTTTATCTATGACATATTACTCGCGCGGCAAAGTGAACAAGTAAACACATTTTACTAAAAGTTTTGTTGAATACAAAATATTGTGTATTATAAATATTGTAAAATAAATATTGTGATTTTTTAGCTATTTATAATTAACATGATGTCCCAGGGACATCATGGGACGGAGCAATTAAAGTTTTAAAATCACTAATTTCCCCTAAATTCATATGTAATTTACTCTCAGCTCACAAGGTTTGTTAATCTCTGAATGCAATTGCAAAGCTAGAACGGATCTAAGATCTAACGGTAATTCAAAAGTTGTCTTAGGAAATGAAATTCAATCTAATAAAACGATGGGAGTAAGCTGAATGGAAGAGTGGTATTACCTTGTATTATGTGGATGGCGTTGAGAGCGCTGCTTTTCAACGTCTGCTGAAGGGCGAATGTTCAGTCTTTCAAGCTGATCTTTCGGCCATTAATCTTACCGTTAAGTTGATTCAAGACTCTCTTCAAGCAAGTGGAACTCTGAGGTTTCTCATTTATTCTGATTCTCTGTCTTCTCTCCACATCTTTCGGAACACCACCTGCTCAGAAAGACTGGTCGTCGAAGTTCAGTCGGCTTTGTACTCTATTCAAGGTAGTTTTGATATTCATTTTGCCTATTTCAAGGCCGTAGTGGGAACCTAGGCAATGATAGGGCTGACTTTTTGGTCAAAGATGCAACTCTCCGGGAAATTGATGCAGCAGTATCAGTTCCGTGGTCTCATTTTAAGCATGTAGCCTGGGTTCGGACTCTTCAAAGCTGGAACACGGAGTTTTTGGCTGCACAAAAGCTCTTTGGACCAAAAGGTTCTGTCCATCTATCTTTGAGCGGCTAAAGTGTAATGAGTTCTTTACTGATTTTAAGTTAACACAGATTCTCACAGGGCATGGAAATTTTAGAAGTTATTTGTTTTTTATTATATTGTGATATTTACCCAGGTCCAAGAAAAATTTCAAAGAAAGATTTAAAACATGTGGGGTGTTAGCCACCTTCTTTGTCTTTATTTGTTGAATGCGTTCATAACCTTAATGCTTTTCGTGAATTTATCTGTCATTTTAATTTGTAAACTGTGTCTTTCTTGTTTGGGACTCTTTCGAACGTTTGTGTTTTCTTTTTGTTCCTTTCATTTATGTGTGATGGTACCTCCAAGTTTATCTTTGTTGAAGATATTTTAAAGGCCGTAATACTATTGTTTCGCTGGTTTGTTATTACTTAATTTTGTAAACTGTTTATTTCTATTTCATTCATCTTCATAACTTATTGTGACATTGCGATAGGAATCACACTGCCACACTTTTAATATCCTTCTATTCTTGCCATTCCCGAATCTATTTTTTCAAGTTTTCATGCAGCGAGAGCGGAGGAAATTCCTTTCTCCCTTTCGCGCCAACTAGGTTCATTGACCGGGCATGAATATACTCTAATACACTTAGAGAGCGTACCTGCCTGATCTGCCGTTATAATAATGCGCCGCGATCGGAAGACACTATACCATTTTCCTTCACATACAATATATGTAATTTAGCCCAATTTTAACTTTGGGTTTGATTTTTATCATGGATGGCAGATGTATAAAATAAATAGAACCAAGGAGATCTGGAACTCTTTCTTGACGCGTACTAATCTCCAGCACGGTTGAATCGAAAGAGGGAACACGTCAGGAATTTGCTTTATGTGTTCAAAGCTCAGTTTGCCTGAGTCTAGCGGGGTTTGCTCTGAGGAAGAGGTTATATAGAGACACCCCTAACGGTTTCAGAAGAGTTTTCAAAAATTTCGTCTGTTAAGATGTAGCGATGACATTCTTACAACCCGGGGCTGGACTTGCTGTCCACGCCCGGGTATAAAAGGATGTATTATATATAGTTAGTCGTCCTTTAGTAAATCGTTTTTATGTCTGTAGTATTCCAGTAGACGTCATGTCTTCAATCTTTTTATAAGTACCAGAATTTAATCTTATATCTCTGGAAGCGCAAATTGATACCAGAAGTGGACGTCATGTCTTCAATTATGTAGAAAGCACCAAAATTAATCTCATATCTGTGGACTACCAACAAGAAATTCCCAACAAATCAATCTTCAACTACAATATGAGAACTGACTTAGACGCTGAATCATCTCCATGCCTGGACTTTGACAAAAAGAAAAAAAAAAAAAAAAATGAAAACCACCAACAAATAACGTTTGAAATCATAGTACCTATTCCCCAGCGCTGCAGCGGGCCCGCATATCCAGTAGCGTGAGTAATCTTGTTTACAATTAATATTTGGGTACCCAGTAATTACAAATAGATAAATTTATATCATCATCAATGTTATTTTATGATTAATGAAGGTTATAAGATAAGAAAGATTTTAATCAATTTTTGATACATATTTCAATTGTTTCCGTTGTTTATATTTTCAATCGGCCATTAACGCAATGTACACCACTATAAAATCAGAATATAAAATATCAACTCGGCCATAAATGTTATATTTAATATGAACATATACTTATTAATACTTGTCTGTAATTTATGCTTCATGTGTTATTTTAGTGCATGTAGTATTTCTTTTGATAACCAACCAATCTATAGTTACAGCAAAATTATATGTATTTTATTATTGCATTTTAAGATCCAATCAATTCAGTAGAATTCAGTGATATATTTTTCCTCAACCCTTCTATTACACGGTATACCACCATTATAATGATTAGCAATTGAATAAAACTTGCGGTACATGTAGTTTAGTTTTTGCAAGTTATTTACGGCAGAAAGTTGTAGGCAGTGGGATGAAGGTATAAAAGATGCTTAGAAACATGGTTTCGTTTGCCTATTTCGAGGATTACAAAAAATGACATTTCTCTGAGTCCTGACCTCCAATGCAATACTGTATCATAATTTTTTTTACGGATCCTTAAAAACAAATGAAAAGGAATGAAAAAAAAAACAACCAAATTGTAAACGCATGAAAAATAGTATGGATGAACATTGAAAATATTATGCATAAACGTTACAAATATTATGCATATGCATCAAAAATATTTTTTTCTAGTAGCAAACACTTTATTTTTCCTTAATGAAAATCTGAGTTCTTATAATTTCTTTTAGTATGTTTTGTAGGAGAGCGCACAACAAGCCAATAGTCCAGCAAGTTGGTTAACAAAAAAAAAAAAAATGCATTTGATACTTCACCATAGTTATGAAAAGTTTGTTCTGAATGGGTTATAATGCCTAGAAAAATTCTACCTAATTATCTGAAGTATCATCGCCAGAATCACTGAATTCATCTTTCCAGTTTTCATCCATAGAGCTATTTTCTTCCTGAGATTTTGCACAGCATTTGTCACTGGAGCAAAACTCTAAGCAGGAACAATTATACATCTCGCACGTACAATGTATAGAGGTCCGTCCATATAGTTTAAAGTAGAAGCTGAAATGAGATGGATCACTTTGTGAAATAGAATTCTGACTCTAATCTCCGGTAGACTTAAAAATATTGCACATACATATCATTCAACAAAATAGTAACCAAAGAAACCTAAAACGGTGGCAAGCAACTCGCTTGCATGTAGTGAGAAGCTCTTTATACTTATCACGTAATAAAAATTTTCATTTTGGTGTTGCCACACACCCCTCCTGCAGTCCAAAAGACATCTTATATGAAACCTGAGTATAGGACGAGACATTCCTCCAGATTTTGGGACTATCTCCGCAGTCTTTTCATTATTATTTTTTCACGGTTCTGAACTTGAATGCTCACTACCAAAAAAGACGATCTATCCATTGAAGCAGTAGATTTTTTTTCCGTCAATGACCAGATGAAATATTTTATCATTTTTTATTTTATAAGACCATTTAAACAACCCTGAATTTTTGAAAGCAGCATCTTTCAAAAATTTAATGTTGTCGAAAATCGTCTCAATTTACGAACTGTTTTTGGTAAGGGAAATTCTTTGATCGCCTTAATTTTCTCCGGTATACGAGATATTGATTTTTTGGAAATTTAAGAATCTAAGAAAGTTACCTAAGAAATGCAACTAAAAATAGCTTTGCCTGGAACTAGCACCAAAGTCGTGAATTTGAGGTAATATGTAACGGTCGGATATCGTTACCCCGATTGAGCAGTCTAAAATATCCACAAATACCCGTGTACCATCTTTTTTAGGTAAAAAGTGAACGGTACTTTCCCAAGGACTTTTGGATAGCCTTATAATTCCTTGCTGCAATAAGTCATATTAAATTGCTTTTTATGAATAATCAATTTTTCTGGGTTCAATCGTCGAGGTTTAGAAAACACAGGAGGACCTGTTATTTCCACACAGTGGGTTAAAGACTTAAGTTTTGGCTTAGTGTTTGAGTTTCCAGAAAAAGTTTAGGATAATTATCGAAATTCGCGTGATAAGGTGAATAAGCTGAAACTGAAGTTAATTCCTGTACTTGCGGTGTACCAACTATTTCACTGAAAGAGTCGACGAGGTGTCGATTAACTGTCGATTTTTAACGTCTACTAAAGTGAATAAGATTCTAAAATCATCAGTGCAAAGATTGAGATGAGAAATGTCCGCGAAGAGAAAAGACCAACAAAAATTTGTTTGCGACCAGAAATCCAGATTTAAACTTATTTCGCCGTAAGTCAAATTTTTAGAAATATTTTCTTCTAAAGCAGCTACGACGTGGTGAAATTTTGTTCATTCAACAATCTATACTAAGTGACAATGAACTTAGTATAGATTGGGATTCAATTTGATTAAACGTGACTCAAGGTCAGTTTCCTAAAATGAAGGTGTTCTAGACGCAACTCTGGAAAGCTAACATTTTCGTTCAAATTTTCCTTAGACATAATTTGAAGTAAGGTATATTATAACATATTTTTACTATATATTTCTATAAACACAGGAATTGAATAGAATTTCTAAGCAATACAGCTGATCAATCCGAACCGAAAATTGAGTCTTTACACAGATAACAAACATGGGCAATGAAAATAATGCTTCACTTACTCAATTTAAACATGACGTTTTCACACATCTGTGAAATCAAACTCAAAAAACGTGCAACTGCATTAAAACCCATTAAGCGCCAAGCCCCCCCCCCCCCCCCCCCCCCCATTTTGGGAACGTTTGATCAGATTTTTTTTTCGCATCAGATAATTGAGATATCATTTTGAAATTCTTTTAAATTGAATGATAGAGTATCTAATTTTATTGGTAATATTTTACAAAAGTTTTGGAATGTAAAGTTTTTTTTTTACTTAAATTTCACAAACATTGCTTGTTTTTGCATTACAAGGGAAAAAAAATACCCTAAAGATAATTAATGCTAATGCAAGGAATTAGAATCATGGAATATGAAGCTCAATAAAGCTTTTTTTTCAAATCACAACAAACAGGGATAAAGAAAAATTATTCAAAGGAGTTTTATAGAAGTTTGTTTACTGAAGTTCAAAAATGGGAGACTTGGCGTGTTCTGATTAGAAAAACAAGCCAAGGTTAATAGAATTGGTCCGCCCCCATTTTTAACCGACTTCAAAAAGGAGGCGGTTATCAATTCATACCGTATGTATGTTTTTTTTTTTTTTTTTTTTTTGTTGTTGTTGTTTGTCCACTCATAGTGTCTCACCTAGTGAACCGATTTTGATGATTTTTTTAATGGATAGGGGATGGCTCAACTTAGGTCCCATTACTTTGTTTGACCATATTTGTTCCTTAGACAAAAAGTTATGGGCAAAAAACAGTAAATTTCACGCAATTTCCATATTAAATGATTAAATATGAAACCCATTGTTATAAAAGTTTGTTGTCATATAACAGTAGCATTAATAGTAATTGTAATGATAATTTTGAATGAAGGCTTCTCTGAAGCAAGCATCAAGTTTCTTCAGTGTCAACAATACTACCAGGTTAGGTTTACCTCAACTATACAGGATTGCTTCACAAGCAACCTGTATGCTGTGAAATGCAAATTAATTAGGGAAAACGGAATATTTATATGGTTATAATTAAATTAACACACAAATTATGAATTTCAGAGAGGAAAAAAGATAATTTTTAGTGCCAATCGCTTAAAGTTTAAGGTTATAGTTAGTATAGGCTTATAGGTTTCTACCTTTTTTTTTAGTATGGAGCATTTTTATGAAAAAAATATGGTGAAGTTTCGTGATTTTAATTTCTTACTTTTACTTGAATACTTTCATTTACACTAAAAAGAATGAAATAAAAAAATTTCGAAAAAAAAATAGAACCGACTTCAAAATTGTTCTAAAAAGTGAAAAATAATTTTATTCTTTAAACACCATCGATAATACTTTTAAACGTAATTTTTGAAGTTGGCGCAAAAACGATAGATAAGATCATTCACAACCATAACTCAACTACAACTACAAATTTAACCAGGCCTAGTTTCTTCACTACCACATACATTATGCATTGATGACAGCATATTTGAGCAACGATATAAATGTTTCGTTCCTAACTTTTTATGATTTTCTGTAAAAAATATGAACGGAGAATGGTTACGCTGGATTTTAACTTTTGTTTTTGCGCCAACTTCAAAAATTATGTTTAAAAGTATTATCGATGGTGTTTAAAGAATAAAATTATTTTTCACTTTTTAGAGCAATTTTGAAGTTGGTTCTATTTTTTTTTCAAAATTTTTTTATGCATGAATGAGCTCTTCTTTTCCCTCTTTATTTTTTCCTGTTGAAGTCACAGCCCTCTGTGTATTTTTCTATCGTAAGTTTTTTTTTTTGTTGTTGTGCTTTAACCAAAACAAGCGACATTTCATTTGTTCAGAAGAAAGTTCTGTAAAAACAAGGGTACCAATTCTCCCCAAGGAAGATGTCGCATCTCTCTCAATTTCTACAGAGCACGAAAGAGAAAAGGAATTTCCCCCTGAAAGGAAATCAAAAATCCTTTTAAAATTATTCCCCCCCCCCCCAAAAAAAAAAAAATTTTTTTAGTCGCTCAGTCAGCGCCATGCGCCCCTTCGCTTTTAGAGCACCCCTGAAGCAAATACAATGAAGTCCAGGTCAGGGGCTTTCACTAAGGGAATTCAATAGAAAAATACCTTTACTTTGTTTTTGAAATCAAAAATTCCGAATTAGAATTTCTGACTTTGCCACAAGCTTCAAACAATATGGAAATAATACATTTTAGCGTATTATAAGGAGATGAGTGCAGTTTGTGAACCGCCTGATTCTGTTCAGATAATTGAGAAAAAAAACTTTAGTGGAAATTGCTTAGATCACACATATGCGATAATTGTCTCAATTTGCATTTTTGCAATTTATTGTAATTTTTGTTGGATGAATTTGGAGACAGTAGAACAGTGGTTAATTCCTCAACGTGAAGTATGCAAGACATTTATCTCTAAAAAACATAATGATATAAATCATTTCATCAAACATGTTGTGAAGTATTCGAAATATTGACTGTAAAAAAAAAAAAAAAATCTCGCCTATAATGAAACAAATGCACCATTAGGCGGCCTAAAAATATCTTAGTTCCATTTTATAACTTTTGTAGCTTTTTGCTCACCAAGTAACCACCTCAACTAGAAAAGCTTCCCGCCAAACTAGATAAACAATTTAAAGGATTTATCCATATTTCGGAGGAGTTGAAGGTGGGAGGAGGCTCTAACGGAAGTAGGTGTGTTGAAAGAGGAGAAGAGGAAGGATGATAGTTTGGCAGATACTTGGTGGGCAAACTAGATATCATGACTTTTTAAGTCTGAGGTTTTTTTGGTTTAGGATGAAGGCTTTCTTTTTTTGTGGGGAAGAGTTAAACGTTTTCTTGGCGGGGAAATTTTTACAACAGGGTTGTCTTTGATGAGATAAAGTTTACAATTTTAAACTGCCTATTCGAGAACATGCGACCGCAAACTGCCGATACGGCTGATCGAGAAACTAAAAATACGGCGCCTTAAAAGATTAAAAGAGAGCACCTGAGCTACCAAAACGTTGTATGAGGCAGTGAGAATCAAAGGGATGTAAGTGGCAGAATTAAAATCTTGGAGATAACAAGTACAAATAATAGGTGATCATCTAATCTATCTCGGGGCAAGATATAGTACTAGTAGCCCTAGTAGGTTCTGCTATGCAGTATCATTTAGAAAAAAAAGTCAATGAATTCCTACCGAACGCCGCAACTTTAGACGCGTTTTACTCAAAACTTGAAAATGTCCACTTACATCCCTTTGCTTCTCACTGTCTGAAATATATTTTATACAAAAATTCACATCATGTGGCAGATCACATCCTTGCTCCGAGCCCTTCAATTTAATCACAAGAGCGAGCGAGTCACCAATGTAGAGGTCCGATGAGATAGCTTATACAGTCGGACCTCCATTTATCGAAGCAGCAAATTGCCGGAAAAAATTTCGATATACAGAAATTTCGATACATAGAAACGATCTTATTCTATCGTACAAATCTCCTAAAATACTTAAATTAAAGCTAGTTATCGTGTATGAAACCCAATTTCTAATTTATACGAGCATCGGATTAAATGAAAGTTGATAATTAAAAAATTAACAGAGATTACACTTTTGCGACTTCATACATCTTCATTCTTCGGCAATTAACTTGATCCGCAACATTAGGGGAGTTTCGTTTTGACAATGTAATCGAGAGAAAAGTAAAAAATCAATCTACTTAACTTAATGATTTTTACTGAAGCTAAAAAGACTAAGAATGACAACCAACAGACAAAAGGGATAAATTGAAAACGGATTTTACAGTGTTACTGGTTACAACTTAGATCTGAAATAAACTTGAGGGAATTTAAGAAGTCCAGAACGGAACCAACGACCTATATACACACCTTTCAACCCCAGATTCCTTCTGAGTTTCGTAGCAACCTTTAGTGAACATAATCTTCTCCCTTAACCTTCATTTTTCATGAGACAGACAGTCTGAACTGGAAAAAAAATCTACGAATGTCTCGAAAAAAAATTCGATATATAGAGATGTTTTCGATATATAGAAACAATTTTTCTATGTAATGGACATAGAAATTTACTGGGATTTTGATATATAGAAAATTTTGATGTGTGGAAGTTCGATATATGGAGGTTCGACTGTATGTAGTCAGCCAGAGTCATTTGCATGGATTCCAAGACATGCAGTTGAGAAGCGCATTTCCGGTTGCTAGAACGGCGGCCAATCAAAGGAAAGAGGAACTTTGTCATTTCTTGATGCACGTGTCTAAGATCGAGGAATACGTTACGATCATTGAATTAGCATTTGTGACTTTGCAAAACAAAATAAAACCGGGAATTTATTGAAGCCAAACATTATATCAAAATAAACATAAAAAATTGGTAATATCGTTTAGAATTCCCAACAGGACCCGTCTCCTGCAAAGCATAATGTATCACAAGGTCGCAAACATTTTTTTTTTCATTCGAAATGCAATTAAACATTTTAAAAATGTGAAGTCCATGACATGATATCAGAAATACGTCGAAATTGCGATATCGTAAGGTCTTTACATCGCACCTTTAGCCCCAGAGAGTCACGTCCACCAGGTATATGATAAAATTATAAATACAATTCAGAATTACACTTGAACTTGTAAAACTATACGAAAGTTCATTTTTAAAGACACAAAGGAATTACATTTGCTTTGAAGAATTGTTTTATTCGTAGGGGGGAAAAATGTCAAGAAGCATTTATGTGCTGCTGGACTTTGAAACTTTTAAACCAAAAATGTTTAAAAAAAGACTTCAATTTTATTTTGTTCAAAGGTTTCGTGAAAAGATGCGCATAATTTTGTTTCGTATTAACGTAAAATAAATCAAACATATTCTCATCAATTAAATTTCTCAAGAAATGTAATTTTATATCAATATGCTTAGTTCTACAGTTCTATATGGGTGATTTAGAAAAAAATAATTGCCGCTTGATTGTCGCAGAGTAATTTGAAATTACGTTTTAAGTTGATTAATTTTAACTTGAGAATTTCATTCAAAATGCGAACAGTCCAGATAAGCACTATCGCTTCCTCTGTTAACGACGTAACTCCGCCTCCATAGTGGATAAACTGACGCATTTTTGCTTGAATGTTTTCCAAATTCATGGAGATTAGTCAAGAAAAAAGAATCATACCTCCGATTGAAATTCTATCATCGTGATTTGCTGCGAAGTCAAGAAACACTCAATCTTCAAATCGGAAATTTTAGATAAACAGAGTTTTAACGAGCTTCTATTACGCAAATACCCGAGTAATTTAAGTAGAACATTCCAATGTCTAAGTCCAGGATTCGATTGAAATTGAGAGACAAGATATATACGGCGTAACCTAAATTCGGCCGAGTTCTACTCGTAGCAAAAGCAATACAGCCCAAAATGTTACGACAGGGAAATTTAGAAAACAATTCCATCTCTTCTTTTGAATCCGGATATTTGGTTTTTGAAAGAATTGTGCCAACTCCTATAGGCAATAAATAAATTAGGAAATTTCAACTCTTATAAGTTTCATACTTTGCTGACGTATGTCCCTTAGTGTATGAATAAATTACATTTGATTTCTTCCAACTCAACTCCTAAAGGTTTGCGAGTTTTGCCTAGCTTTTTTATATCAAATAAAGATGACGTTTTAAAGTGACAATATTTAAATAGAGGAAACTAGGAAGGTGTGACCCATAGGGACACTTGACCCATGGGTTTTTTTCCCCATAAAAAGGATATTCATGGACAATTTTAGACATATAATTGATTGACCGATCACACAAAAGTATTTTGCGGGGCGAAACCATTTCAGAGTTATTAGTGGCTTTCAAGAAATTAAGCGTTAAATAAGACTACAGTTTTCAAGTAAATTTGAAAGGTTTTGGAGTTTGTTGAATTTTATCCTCCAGTTTTGAGTTAAATTAATTTTAAAAGTATACATGTTTTTGTCACCTTTCTAGCTGTATATTAATGTGCAGTAGTTTTATATAACTTTAATCTAAGATGCTAAAAAATTCAGGTAAACAGAAGAAAGTTAACTAGGGAGCTTTGACTCAAGCTTAACTAGGGAAACATGCACTAAAGACTAATTTGATGTTTTTTCAATTAATATTTGTTTATGAATAGTTAAGATACTGTAATTTAAGCCTAATGATTTGATTTTTATTATCTAAGCAGCAAAAGTTTAAAATAAACAAAAGAAAGCTACCTAGGGAGCTTTGACTCAAGCTAATCAGGGAGACTTGACACAAAGAATAATTTTGTTTTTCATTTAATTTGATGTTTGTTCACTGAATTTTTGTCTAAGAAAAGCTAAACCATCGTGATTTGGGCCTAATAATTTACTTTTATTTAAGCAATAACTCTAATATTGTGAAGATGAAGGCCTGATTTTTTATTTTACTTAATGAATAACTAAAATATTTTGGTTTAATAAATTGTTTTTATCGGGCAAATAACTTAAATAATCTATAATCTTTAAGTCCATTGATTTGTTACATATTAAAATAACTGAAATATTGTTTAGGTCTGAACAGATAAAATTTTGATTTAAACTTCTGATTTTCTGCTGATGTGGAGTAAGATTATTTTTTTTAAAAAAATGCGTAACACTTCACCTAAAAAATGGACATTTGTTCATTCACATCAAGTATCACTTATTAAAGCAAAAAAACTCCACCAAACCTGCGTTTTTTATTTAAGTATTTTTGAGTCTTCTTACATTCATGAATGTCGGCCATGTATCCCCTACGTGATGAATCAATTCTCCCTTGATTTAGGGACACTTGACCCATATGCGAACTGTGGGAATATAATTTTTTGGTATCATTTTGTACTTAGGCTTATGCTATTTTTTTTAGCCACAATATTGTGCAAAATGACAAACTATTTAGATATATTTTTTATTTAGTTCTAAATGCTCTACAAAAAAAAAAAAAGGGAAAAAAAAGGAGAATAAAAAAAATCAAATATTGGGCCAAGTCTCCCTCGTTTCCCCTATATTTCATTTTTATAAAACAACAATGTCGGCAGCATAAAGTATTAACGCAATATTATTTTCAAATGTATATGCACAGCTTGCCTAAGATAGTTGATTAAAATCCGAATTTAATAACACATTGTTAACTTCAGTAATTTTTTTCTCTCTCCGATTCGTCTACATTACATAAAGCTCGATTCAATTAACAATAGTTTTCAACGTTGGATCCTTAAAGGATCCTTAAATCCTTGAGACTGCGACACATCAATGATTTCTCTTGATGGGGCATGTGAAAATGTACATTTTATCACGAACTAAAAATGCAACATTTCATTTTACATACAAAAATTGTTAAGAACATTCGGATTAATGAGAAAATGGGAAATTCTAGTCATAATTTTGATTTTGCCATGTCTGGATTAAATATTGCAGAAAAAATCATTTTTACCTCTGAAATAAAATTTTTTCTTTTGTGTACTCCATAATATGGGAGTTGCAGAATTTTTCCACATCATTGTGTGAGTGTAACCTAGCACCGAACAGTAAGTGTCTGTGCGTAATTTTTCTGGACGCAGACAATTTTTGCGGGATCAAGAACCTGGCTCGAACTTGCAGAACTTAATTTTCCTAATTCCGAAACGGGTGTAGGAATGATAAAGACTCTGAGCATCATAGTAAATTTCATTAAATTTAATATCCGTAGAAACACTTTTAGAAACATTTGTAATTTTAATATCACCATAGTGACTATTTTTTGAACCCTCATTAAAGTTACTGGTGTCAGGATTTAAATCTGCTTCATTTTTCGGAAATGTTTTAGTTTTCCTTTTTATTACAGAAGCTTTAGATTTGCTAGCATTGTTTAATTTGAAATTTTAGTCATACGTTCATTATTTTTATAAATTTTAGAATTCTGTACCTAATTAGTTACAGCATCAAAATTAGCGTACGTGGGATTAACAAACCGAAAACTGGCTTTCAATTTAGCTGTAAGAACAATTCGACTATTATATTTAGAATTCACAATAAATTTACCACCTCTACAATAAAAAGACTTAACTGCACGGTCAATTAATGAAGCTGAAATTAAATTTCTGCGCAATTTGGGGGAATACAAAACATTATTTAAAGTCACTTTCCGGCGTTACCTTTGTTTTTATGGATCTAGACCACTGCTCCTTTTCCGTCGATTTTGCAGGTGGATCCTTGAAGAGCGGTGTCCATGCTATATTGAAAGGCTAGAAATCTCGATACAGTCTCTTGAAAATTGGACTCTGAAAATGTATATTTTAGAAGTTTAGAACTGGGGTCAACATGAAGCGTTTATTATCAGATTCAGCACAACATTTTTATTGAACAGAAGAGTGGGAAGGGGGGGGGGGGGTTCCTGCCCATTCAGAAGCATAGTTTTAAAATTAAACCTGTTAGTGACCAAACTGAGACTAGTTTTGTTCCATGTCGCTTTTCAGCCTGATAATATCGAACGAGAAATACCAAATTGCGAAGGGAACAAACTCTGAAAGTTCCAAAATTTAGCTGGTTTCGATACTTAACCTCGCAAATATGCGATGCAGTCTACTTTGATATGAATTGTCGTCGGAGGCATACAGCTTAGCGAATGGTTAGAAAGGGTTACTTTTTGTAAATGTTTCTACATTTCGGGGCGAAAATGAAATTCTGTTTTTAACTTTCCAACGAAAGAAATCAGGATGCTCCGATTAACCGGCAGGAATCGGTATTTGACCGTTATCTTCCACTTTGTCGATTATTTAAAACAGCTGATTGTCACTGATGAAACGGTCGATTTTTTCCCCATTAAAATTACTTATGTATTCCAAAAACTAGAAACTATGCTAAAGTGGTTCATAAACAATTCTGTGTAATTTTCTACGTTCAAAAGTAATAAATAATTAAGTAATAATCAAAAATTTAACGAATTATGCATGTTTTTTTTTTAAAAGAAGGATGTTATGAAATATACAGGGTGAATTTACCGCAATTTGCCAAGGGGTGTTAGAAGAGCCCAAGCTGTCTAATTCGTAACCGAGTTATGGTTGGACAGCTTTATTCCCCTGCAATAACACTGCCGTGACTGAGAAACAACTTTTACAGAATTGTTATTTTACCGAGAATGTGGCATGGACGGATTGCTTTCTCTGCAGTAACACTATACAAGAAGAGAAATAACTTTTACAGAATTGTTATTTTACTGAGAATGTGGCATGGACGGATTGCTTTCTCTGCATTAACACTATACAGGAAGAGAAACAACTTTTACAGAATTGTTATTTTACTGAGAATGTGGCGTGGACGGATTGCTTTCTCTGCAGTAACACTATACAGGAAGAGAAACAACTTTTACAGAATTGTTATTTTACCGAGAATGTGGCATGGACGTATTGCTTTCTCTGCAGTAACACTATACAGGAAGAGAAACAACTTTTACAGAATTCTGTTACTTTTTTGAGAGTGCAGAGAGGACATGCGTTTTCCTTACAATCACACTACACTGGCAAAGAAACAGCTTTTAGAGAAGTTTCTTATATTTACCTAGAATGCGGCACAGGTTTATTCCCCTGCAATAACACTGCCGTGACTGAGAAACAACTTTTTCAGAATTGTTATTTTACTGAGAATGTGGCATGGACGGATTGCTTTCTCTGCAGTAACACTATACAGGAAGAGAAACAACTTTTACAGAATTCTGTTGCCTTTTAGAGAGTGCAGAGAGGACATGCGTTTTCCTTACAATCACACTACACTGGCAAAGAAGCTGCTTTTAGAGAAGTTTCTTATATTTACCTAGAATGCGGCACAGCTGTGAGATTAAGACCGATTTCTCAAATTCCTTGGAACTCCACACACGAAACAAGAACATATTAAAAAAAAAAATCACAAAATCTTGTAACATGAATATTTTTTCATCGAGATAGTTACATTTTTCAGCGAGCTACAAGCTTTGAAACATTCGCAGCACTCAAATTTGAATTGGCGCCAAAATCTGTAAATGGCATTTTCAAAAACAATCGCTTGAGCCGGCCACAACACACCGGTCAAATATACTAAACACTGGTCCACCCCCACTAGCTTTCAAATAGTATCACAGTAAATCATTTCGGACTTCAAGTTTGGCAGAAATTAAATCTTTAGTTTGAAAGATTAAAGTTCTCGTTTTCCAAAAATGAACTAGTAAACGTATCACAGCCCGTTTGAGTACAAAATCCCCCGTCTGCAAAGTTCTACCACCATCTGTTTTTTTAACAGAACACAATTTTTCTATACATAATTATGATAAAATAAATATGTTTTCACCTTGTTTTTTGTCAAAATTTAGCCGGACGTCGGGGAAACTCGCTCTCTTGGATTTTGGGTGCGTTTTTTTTTTTTTTTTTTTTGGTTTTCGTTCCATATCGGAAAAACTACTTGATTGCGGGTAGAATAATTTATGTTAAATTAAAGAACATACAATTACCTTTAAGATTGTATTTTTATTCTTATTGTAACAGAAAGAGGTGAGGATCTAATTTGAAAGTAAAGTGATTTTTTGGAAAAATGACTATTCTCCCAGATTTTTTTTGTTTTCTTGTGTCTGCGAAAGAATTACATTATTACTTTTCGTTTTAGTTCAGACTCTGGTTCGTGAACTTTAAAATTAATATCACTGCACCTATAACAGCTACAATAAAAATATCTTTTTAATGATAATTGTATGCTCTTTAATTCATTATAAATTGTTTTACCCGTAAATAAATAGTTTTTGAGAGAAAAAAAAACGAAAACCGAAAAAACGAACCCAGAATCCAAGAGAGTGACCTGGGTTTACCCGAGATTTTCACAAACAACAAGGCGAAAACATGTTAATTTTATCATATTTATGTATATAAAAGTAGTGTTTCGTTCGAAACAGATGGAGATAGAAATTTGCAGAGCGATTTTGGAGTTAAAGGGGCTGTGATACGCTTACTAGTCCTTTTTTTTTGCCAAATTCTGATTTCAATCTTTCGAACAAAAGGTTTAATTTCTGCCAAACTTGAACTCCAATATGATTTACCGTGATATCATTTGAAAGCTAGTGAGGTTGACCCTTTTTTGGTAGATTTGACCGGTTGTAGCTCGGCCGATTGTTTTTGAAAATGCCGTTTACAGATTTTGGCACCAATTCAACTTTGAAAACTTCGAAGATTCCCAACTTCCAAAGCGTGTAGCTTGCTGAAAAATCCAACTATCTCGATTAATTAAGTTTCATTTTATAGGGTTGTTCTTGATTAAAAACACAGAGAATTTATTTGCACTATGTACAGGAAAGATCGTCAACAACTGCTAAATTAATCATCAGCAATTAAACAAGTATCACTCAACACCGTAAACTCAACGGTTTCACACGTATTTACTTCCAAATACGAAAACAACACAGCGAAATGCCTCGCAATAAACAAAGCTAATACACTCTCAGCACAAATTCTCAATCGAAACTCAACTTTTTATCCAGCGTAACGGCTTATATACACACCGAAAAGAGAGCTCTCAAATATTCCAGAAAATGCTACACCGTTCTACACTTTCATTGATAAAATCAGTGGATGAAATAAGAAGAAAAATAACAGGGGGATCGTATACTTCGGCCGAATGTAAAGGGGCTGTATATTCATTACGGGAAACAATTTACAGGTTACGTTACTACAATAATTACTATTTACAGAATTTGTAACAATATGTATCTATTTTGTGTATAGAGCGCCCAGGAGTTTCAAAAATCGATCCTAATCTCAGATCCCACCCCCTCTCCCGCTCATTTTTCTTCTTACTACCGTAATTCAGTTACGGTTACGAATTGGACTCGATAATGGGTGGGATTGTTCTCCACTTAAGCTTTTCTAATACTCCCTTTCGTTTAGCAGATTTAATCGCATTCACCCTGTATACTTTTTTGTGCGTCCTCCAAAACTTGTGAGGGATTGCTGAAATCTACAATTTAAAAAAAAATGTTCTTCCTATTCCTATTCAGAGTCACAACTGATTACAACTGTATTTATGTCGAGGACTGCATACTAAGTGCCTTGCCTCCATTATTTTATATACCGATAGATGGCAGCACCATCACCGGATCGAACAGTTAATGAGAATTTAGAACTGGTCCAGGAGCTAATAGCTACCTGGTGCTAGCACCCCCAGAGGTATCTTTTCACTTGGAGGACATTGAGACCACGAGCATATTTAACGTCGCCCAGTCCCCTTTAATGACGACGGTGGGTCTTCGACCAGCGAGGATCGAACCCGAGACCATCCGACCCCGAGTCCAATGCCTTACCGATCAGGCTACCACGGCCCAAAAATGTTCTTTAGTTATTGTTTTCGCTGCTTACGTTTGCGACTACGATATGCATATTTTAAGGAGTTTTTTTTTCTCTTTAATAAATTTTTATTTTGTGAAAAATGAAGTAACTAAAAAATAAAAATAAAAAACGTTTGAATTTTGACGGATTGAATTCAAATTGTGTTTTTCGCAATCAGGAATTACGAAAGGACCCTACCTTTTGGAATTCCTGCTGGTACAAATGGAATAGAATGAAACTGGCCCTGAAATTTGCACCTGACGCATACTCGTGGTCTTCTAGGATGGATAATACAAGGCATATCTATAATAAAAGGAATGGGTATTAGGATGATGTAATAAAGAATTGCCAACATTATCAAGTACACTTATAAAGATTGTTTACAGCGTATAACGTTATGTAGTTTTTTTCTTATAAATCTTAAATAATGGGGATTACTGATCTGAAAAGTTTGTATTTAGATGAAGTTCTGATGTTAAAGTTTATCTAAATAAATGTATTTTCCTAAAAAAAACATAAAAAAATTTTAATGTTAAATCTGCCTTAGTTTAGCCTTGAATTGGCGCAAACGATTAGTAACCGTAACAACGGAAATTAATCTTCAAATAAATGTTAAAAACAATATTCGTTATGCCAATATAAAAAAAATAAGAACATTATCATTGATCAAGTGATGATAATAAGCTATTCGTAATTGCTCAACAAGAGAGTCCAAATGAAACAAATTTTGCACACTTTGATATGAGAAAGTGTTTAAAAAATAAACGCAAGAATCATTTATTGCTGGGAAAATCCTAAACGACTGTGGTGACTGAACATGAACGGGGTACTTAAACCGCCGTTCATGATCATTTTAATTTTCATTTATAATCACTTTCCAAAATCAATGTTCTATCACTTGTGTAAAATTTCGCTTCATTTTGACAACTCCTTCGCTGTGTTGCAATTTGTGTGGCCAGCAGTGTAGGTCACATTATTTAAGTCGTTTCTGCTAAAAATACGCTGTGTTTTAAAATTAACTGGCAGAGGCATGGATCAAAGTTACGATAAATAAGTGTACTTGAAACATACAGACGATGTTTTTTTACACTTACTTCAATTGCTGCTTCCTCGATGGTCTGTTGAAGATCTCATAGTCCCTCGTCCGTGAATTGAAGAATATAGAAAATAAAAGAGAAAAGTTAAAATTCTCAAAAAATGTCTAAATGCACCAGGACGAGCTGCCTGATACCTTAATCGGGCCCTTGGACTAAGGCAGAACTACATGCAATATACCAGAAAGCACAGTTATCACATCCAGAGACTGCAGTTTCATTCTTATTATAACTCATCAATCCGGATCGTGGAATAACCAAGCTGGAGGAAGATGCCTTCTCATTGAAGCCGAGAGTGCCACAAACTAGTAGATAAAGTAAACTACTGGACGAAAAAAGTTCACGGATTCAAATTTCGTCTTTGAAGAAGCAGCGTTTTGTTCTTAGTTGGTACCATAGAAAGACACTGGCAGCAAACGGGCGAAATCAAAACAAAAACTTCAAGAGGGTGCGTCAGCGTTCGTCGGTGTCACGTGTGCGACGGCACAAGTAGTTTGCATTTGAGTAACTGCTGTGAGGTTTCCACTGAACAAAATATCCGATTCTGCAACTTTTGGCTCCTTCCTTTCATTTTCCCAAACTGTTTTAGGTTCAAGTTAGTATTCCGAGATTCCTCTGTTCTGGTTTTCGGAGTGAAAAGCAATTTACTATTTGGACGTAAATATTAGTCGCCTGGAGAGGCACCATTATCACTGTTAATTTATAAAAATGATTTAGAATTAGTAATTAATTTAGGATATTAAAGATTCAACATTTTCGCATTTGCAGGAATAGGTTCAACTTTTAAAATACCTTTCCAAAAATGTGTGATGAGATATTATAAAATAGCGCTACTGCGACAATTTTCCGAATCTCTTTTGCTTGGTATACGGAGCATTTCTTTAGTTACCTGATGTATTGTTGGAAAAATGTAAGCCAAAACTTTGTCAAACAAACTTTTTACTTGTTGCTGCCATCCACGTTCACTGAAGTAACAATCCACACATACATGTATTCACTGCATCAACACGCAACCTCTTCATTTCATTATCAATCATTTTTGCTATTCTATCCTTATAGTGTAAATTATTATTTACTACATCACCATTCAGTCGTAATGCAGCACAGACAGTTTAACACCTACTTAATGCATGAAAAATAGCTAGCCCATTTATTGCATGAACGATTTTTCAATCATTAAATCCACCACAAACAATTATCCATTTACGTACTCACTCATCCCCTAACCCAGATGAACACTCATTTATTCATTCAACTTTTTACTTTTACAATCATTTGCCCATTCTCTGCATGAAATTCCAGTTATTGCAGAAACAAACACTTGATTCATTCATTTTATTATCATTCATACATTCCTTGCATAAATAAATTATCCATTCGCTTCTTAAACGATCTTTTATCCATTTCTTCCATGAGGATATTATCCATTAACTTTACAAACACACAGTCCTTTATTCATTCAATGAATAACCACTTAGCCGTGATGCATCGCTTAAACAAGTTTTCCTCCATTTAATGCAGACTCATTCCCTTATACACGTATTGTTTACGCAAGGTTGTTCAGGTTGTGTAAACAACCGCCCATCAATTTGCTTGCATTTACAATTTTGCATCCAATTCATGGCATAATATTATCCAATCTATTCCACTATTACAGAGAGGAAAGATTTTTTTGTTTGTTTGTATCGAATAGGCTTCGAAACTACTGGACCGATTTTAACCATTTTTCACTAAAGAAAGATATTTCCTGAAAATGTTTTATATGCTATAATTTATTTCTAAGAAATTTAAGTCTAAAAATATTATTTTTTGTTTAATGTAATTTTTAGCAGATTTTAGTACTTTTTACCCCACAGACCTCGAAACAATTGTGCCAGAAAAATATTTTTTGTAATAAAATGTAGGAAATGTAATTTAATAAATGATGAATAAAAAAGATTTGAAAAATGGAGTATTTTTTGTATGCTTTGTAAAAACCTTTATTTTGCGTTTTTTTTTTCCTGGGTTTAATTTTTTTCCAAACTCATCCTGCGAAGAGTATAAAAACCTCTTTTCTAAAATTTAGCTATTTATTAGTTAACTATGATAACACTTCGGTCCTCTTAAGAAAAAAAAAAGTTTTAAAAAGTGTGCAATACTTTTTTTTCTACATTTTTTAAATACAGAGCGAAGACATAAGATCTCCCTTCGCTGAAGAATAGGACATAACGCTCCTACGTGATCTAACTAGAGTAACTTAACTTTTTTCCCTCTTTCATTGAATAATTCATTCTTTCTTTTTCCTTACACAGGGATCTAATTTGTTTCTTTTCCCATCCCAACCCCTCCCCCCCCAGACGTTATACTATACATTTGATTTCGGTTAATCGGACCACATACGGGATCATTTTGGTCCAAGTTACATTTTCTAACATTTTTTAACAAAAGCAGCGATTTTTATTCTTTTGCAAATGCATTTTCTTTCAAACTACGGGGCCGACAGCTACAGCATTTTTTGTGCTATTTTAATTAATAAGTAAACGTGCTGATTTGCAAAATTGTGTGTTAGAGAATATGATTGGAAGTGAGATTAAAATAAATAGAAACTATACATATAAAGCTGAGAAGTTTTGGGATCTTCAATTTACATGGCGATGACGTCATGGTCACGTGATTTAACATCAATTCTTGCTTTTGTTCACTTTTTTTTCCTTTTAGGGATATTATTCCTTTCTTATTCCAATCCCCTCCCCCCGGACGTTTTGCTGTGTTTATTTAGGTTTACATATTTGTGCGCATTTAATTCAATAAAAGCAGTAAATTTTTTTTTAAACCTTTTGTGAGCGCTACTTTTTCACACTGCAGAGAACATGGTCTCTCTCTTTTTTTTTTGCCATTTTAATTAAATAAAGTGCGCGGATTTTTGCATGATTTTTGCTTTTATTAATGATTGCCCGTTCGCTTAAAATAAATAGAGACAGATATGAAAATTTAGAGAAAGATCACATACACAGCCGCCTTCGGCGACTGCTTGCATAGAAAAGCGTAAAAAGGCAACCAGCTGATCGCTGTAGGGGCTAGTCATTAGATAATTTTATACATCATCATCCGTAAAAAAAATATTATGTACATCCATTAGTCCCATAGGGATTCATTTATCTATTCATTGCATACGCAATTAATCAATCACACTTAACATTCATTAACGAACTTATCACGCAAACAATCAGTCAATGATGCATCATATAGCCAGAGGTTCTCAACCTTATTTGGCACTCGGATCGGTGCATTGTTAAGCGGAAAAGAACTACAAGGTGTCCAAAATTAAAATAAAAATTTTCATTATCAATTTATTAATTTATTCACAACAATATTCAAACGTAAAGCCCAAAAAATATTCTAACAATATTTCATCAATAAATGCAAAAAAAAAAAAAAAGAGAACTTCATAAAACCAAAGAACATGGTTGAAAATACTCGTAGCTACAAAGTGACAAAGGCGAATATACTCCAGTTCCCTTAGAAGCAAAATTACAGATTTTTGATTCTAAAACTATACATTAACGTTTAAAATATCGTACAAATTTCAAATTATTTTTATTGCAATTTTTATTTACGTTTTTCAACTAAATAGTTTTTATTGTGGATGTATGAAAATGCGTGAACTGGTGAAAAATTTTCATCGAACGCGTGCCAATCCGCTGGACCACCGGTTGAGAATCCGTGGCGTAGACAAGCATTTATCCATTCATTTTATGTTAATCATACTCGCACTTACTCCAGAAGCAACCCATAAACTCAAACCTTGCAGCATCAATCATTGACTGATGGTAGAATTCTATCATCAATCAATGTGTGGTGCTATAGTGTAAGGCCTCTATAGTAGAGGAGCCGACGCATCCGCGATTTTGGAGCAAACTTGATCCAGTGCTTCGTAGCGATAGCATTGCTGCTGATGTTTACATTTCTTTAGCATGTGTTTAACTGAGTCAAATGGATGGTTGTTCGGCTGTAAATTGTGCAAAAAGCTCCAAAAAAGGATTCCAGCTGTTCAGATTTCCAGCAGATGCAGAAAGAAAAAAGAAATGGATAATTAATAGCCCGCCAAGTGGCTAGCAGCCTGGAAACGACGCCAACTGTGTCCAAAATTTCGCCAATGCTCACCTTCGCTCTCCGACTCTATCGTTCCCTGTTTGGCGAATGATTGCCAATAAAGGTAGCTTTCCGTGTCGTACGCTTGCTCCGATATGGCGGATGCGTCGGCCTCTCCAGTTATAGGAGCTCTACTATAGTGTAGCGTCGAGACGGTTTGAAAGTCAAGTCTTGTCCATAATGGCGAAAAACCGATGCAATACATCAAGCCATTCAGACCTGCTTCGCAAAAACAAGCAGCGCGAACTGGGGAGCTGCTCTCTGGGTGGGGGATTGGGGTGCTTTCAAGAAATGCAGGTTGTAGCGGGGTTCCTGATTTAGGAACCCCGGACCTCCTGAAGGAAGGATGCGAAGTCCTAGGAGTGTCAGACGAGGAAGGTGGGTTCAGTTGGAAAATGACAAGCCCGGGAAACCTACTTGATGCACAGCGGAAGAATGCCTCGAGCAGAAAAAAAAACATTCTAAGGGAACTCGTAATTCGAACGAAAAGCAGTGGTGCCAAACGTGCGACCCACGGGCCTTATCAGACTCACAAAATTCAGCTATGTAGCCAGTTATTATGTTCAATGTTACCAATGGAAACAGCAAGAATGATTTTTTTCGAATTTGGAACCAAATAGCCACATAATTGTTTAATGAAAAACAGACAAAATCTTTCTATTTATAAAATAAGCATTTTACATGTTTTAAGGATAACAATCTTTAGGGGTTTTTTTTTTGGAAAAGCTTTACTTTTTTCTTTTATGTTGTTTATGTTTTTCATTTTATCCAGGCCCGGACTGGCTCCTTTTGGGGTGGTCGGCTAGGTACTGGAAAGGGGCCCCCTGATGTGGGGGTTCTGGGGGCACTTCCCCCGAAAATGTAAGAAAATTATTGTTTCAAAAACTGCTTTTTCTTTTTGGATACGTTAAGTAATAAAACTAAAGTTAAATTTATGTATTTTCCCATTTATTTACTGATTTAAGCCAAAGGAGATGGGGTACTAAAGCAATCTACATGAATTCATTGGGTCTTGAACAAGTCATTAAGTTTGATTACTCCAATTTTTATTACACCTGCATTTCTCTTGTGTTCCAGTTCTTTTCACACGGCCATTTATACCCATATTCCACAGTTCTTGTCTTATCTCATCTTATTGATTCTAAAAAAACTTGGAGAAACGCACTTAGCGGCCTGATTGTTGGTTAAAATTTTATTTGTTGGAATCTCGAAAAGAGAAATTTTTTCAACTATTGAAGTTTTAAAAAGGTGACTATAAGGCATCCTTAAATTGCTTTTTGTAACTTTAATTGTTTTGACGAAAAGATAACTTTTTTCTTACATATTTTCAACTTTAAGATTTCTCCGGGGCCCTTCAGAACCTCGGGGCCAATAGGCAACTGCTTACTTTGCCTATTTAGTAATCCGTCCCTGATATAACTGGAGGGCCAACAGTCATAACAGATTGATGCTGCTCCCTAGCAAATATCCTCACAAGGTTTTGTGCATCAGTCGAGCTTCGGTCTAGCATGCAGAAAGAATTATCGGTTTTCTACCAAGTCGAGAAAATTTTGAGTTGAACGTTTTGAAACTTATTGAATAAATAATACTTAGTTAAGAAAGAACAAATATATAAAAATTAGCAGAATTTTATCCTTTTTTGAGAATTGTATTTGTACGAACTGAAATGTTATTAACTTTTTTTGCACGTTAAAAATAAATCCAAGCTTGGCAACGGAGCAAGTTTACGCGTTGACGTCTGAGCACCTTTACGCACGTTCTTAAACTGTGGCTTGCTTCTAAACGTGCCCTGATGCTTCTTTCGCTCCAAACTGTCTCAAAACTTTTTAGCATCATCAGGCTATTTAGTTTTGTAAATAACTATTTTAATTTTCAATTGAGTTACAAATTCGTATCTTATAGCTTACAATCATGTAGTGCTGTCTTCATGCCCGTTCAGTTTTTACTTTATACACTATTCAGTCTGTAATATAAAAAAATATATGTACGGAAAGCATGAAACATCCGCAAAGTTTTAAAATTTCTCTTCATGGGTGCCCGCCTGGGGGGGGGGGGTCATGGCACAGACTGCGCCACTAAAAGTTGGGGGGGGGGGGGTCTTCGTGATATTTAGGGAGGTGCGCCCTTGCTCTTAGGGGGGTTGGGCACCCCTGAATCTCTTAATGATAGTCTCATCAGTTCTATGGGGTGAAAACAAAAATTTAACTTGATCAAAAGATTGATGTTAATGTTTTGTGTCTCAACTTATATAAAAGGCACATAACATCTCTAATCCCGGTTAATAGAGGAATAAAATGAAATTCAAAAATATCTTTATGTATTCCTTCTGAAATTCCACATTTTAAAATAGATCTTTGTTAATACAGTTGAACTCGGTTAATACGAAATGTCAAAAATTCACGAATTTGTTCGTATTAACCGTTATTCGTAACAACCGTGAATAAGTGATACTGTGAAAAAACGAAGAAATGCGTAACGGCTTCAAAGCATTCAAAAATTAACTGAAAATGCCTTGAAAACTGGTCGAAGTATTTTCACGAAAAAATATTTTGACCAGTTCAAGTTAACAAAAATTCTGTGAATTTCGGTTCACTACAGAACATAACTTTAAATACCGCCAACATCAACATAAATGAAATAAAACTAATTAATGAGACAAAAATGAATTCAACGAAAATTTCAAGCAGACAATAGAAAATAAAATATTTGAAAGAAAACCCTCAAATCGAAAAAACATGTCTCAAACTTTTAAGAAATACAGAACGAAAAGCGAAATTATTTACCAAACCAATATGAATTCCATACAACGTGAATACTTTTTCAAAACTAAGATTTACAGAGGAGAACAGTTATTATTAGAATACTATTAAGTTATAAGAAACTTGTTTACTTGCTTATATAACTTATAAATAAAATGATCATCCAAAAAATCAGGATTTAAAGTCCCACATAACTATTCAAAACCTTAAAATAATAATAAACTTGTAAAAATATTTAAATAAATGAGTTCAAAATTTAGGTAGAAATATTGAAGCATACAAAAACAAACAACAACCACTCGTTTAACTTTTTTTGAGAGGGGCGGGGGAAGGGAGGGCAATTCAGTGGGCGGTTAGGGGCCCTG
The DNA here is from genome assembly GCF_026930045.1 of Uloborus diversus. Classification (NCBI taxonomy): domain Eukaryota; kingdom Metazoa; phylum Arthropoda; class Arachnida; order Araneae; family Uloboridae; genus Uloborus; species Uloborus diversus. The sequence continues at coordinate 220,838,035 of NC_072732.1, forward strand.
ATGATTTTTTGCAGGGAGGTTGAACATTTGTGTTGGAGCCCGAAGGCGATTCCTAAATTAAAGCCCTAGGGGTCCTTAACCTAAAATTAATGTTTACCCCGGGGCCCTACCTGGCTTTAATTAGGCCCAATGTGCTATTTGTATAAAACTAGAAAGAGTGATCAAAAGCATCCCGGACAGGACCTGATTAAGATATAGGAAGGTTCTAAGCAAAGATTTTTTGGGGCCACTATGCAGTCAAATCTTACTTTTAGTCATTAGCTAAGACAACTTTCGCCATTGGGGGGCCCCTAAAAGGCAAGGGCCTTTACCACAGCCTAGTTGGTCTATTCAGTATTCAAGCCCTGATCCAGGCAAAACGTATAAGGAAACAGATTGAAATAGTTACAAGGAAATCAAAGAATTGTAAAATCATTTTTTGCTACAGATTTTTTTTTCGCTTCATTTGGGGGCCCTTCCTAGCTTGGGGACCCTCGGCGATCGCCGACTAGCCGACCTGGCCAGCCCGGGCCTGATTTTATCGGTAAAAATAATAAAACACCACATTTTTTTTATGCGTTCTATCCTGCGGGATGCATTTGGATATGTAGTGCAGCCTTATGGCGAAAAAAAGTTGGACACCACTGATTTAAAGGCAATATTCACCGCTCTCCCCTTGAATCTCTCATTCATGTGCCATCCAAAACACGGTAATGATTATTATTTTTAGCGAAACACAAGCTAAAGTGTTTCTTTTTTCTTTTAAAAATCCTTTGTAATAATTAGCTGTACTTCCCTTTTTTTTCGCGTGTTCAGGAAGTACGCTTTAGCTAATTTTTCTTTTTCTTTTTTTACATATTTTGCAATTTCTCTCTCTCTCTCTTTCATTTTGAGATTGGCTATTTTCTGTCGGAGGTGGCATCGGCCGCCTGTTTGGTAGAGGTAACCAAAATGGTCGCACAGCCCACTCGGCACATGGGTGCAGGAAAACACCAGCCTGCAGATTCTGTGCTGCCGCACATGATTCAAGAGAGTGCACCCAAAAAGAAAACCTCCGATGCATAAACTGCGATGGAAAACACTCTGCCTCTGACTGGAACTGCCCCCGAAGACCTAAGATCCGGACTTCTGCGCCCTACCCCTCAAGGTTCCCCACTACTGACACCAGACAAAGGACCAGCGCTCCCGAAGCATACAAGAAGGACTACCATACTAGGATGAAGGGCCTTATAGAGGGTTTCATCAGCAGCCTTAAAGAACTCGGCTCCAGCCTCCCGCCACCTTAGCTTCATCGCCTGGTGCTGCTTTTCCGGCTTTTTCACCTTCTGTTCCCTTCCTCTTTTTCCCAGCTTTCCTCCTTGCCCCTTTTCTTCTTTTTCTCATTTCAGATCACCACTTCATAACGTTTCAACGTTATCATCCCTCATACAGGGTAAAAGAGCTCCGCTCTGGTCCATATAAATTCCTATCTGTGTGTGTAATGGTCGCACAGAACTATGTAGACTGTTTGGTGGATCTGCGTGCAGTTCGCAGCTTCCGATTAGCAAAACAGCGAACTTATTCAAGGGTAGATGAGGCTGGTGTACTCCAATTTCTTCCTCAGACCCGGGGGAATAGGGGGAGCTAACAAAGCGCTCATTGTTAGCCGATGCTCTCCAACCATACCTCCCGCAGAGAAAGGTGTTTGAGAATACAAAACTGTTTTTCCTTTGAAAATGAAGTTGGCGATTACTTGGCGTCTTAAGTGGTTGCCCACCCATAAACAGGTGAGTGAAAATTAAGAATAGGTAGCACGTGTGTCCACGATTTCAAAATGGCGGACGTAACATTTATTCAATCTACTAGAAAAAGAAAATCTCCGCAACATATAACGATTATTTGTACTGCATATTTTCATTCCAAAAGAGGAAACAAGACGTACTGGTTCCGCATTAGAAAATTGACATGAAATCGGCATGAAAATTTTCACGACAAATTTCATGTCAATTTTCTGTCTTCTAATTTTAAAACGGTTTTCCAAAATAAAAGAATCCTCAAAACTTTTAGTAATAATGAAGTAAAAGGTACTGGTGAATAGTTAAGCTGATTTTATTTTTTCAACTTCTGAAATTTTTTTAATAAATATATTTTTTAAAAAATTAATAAAGGGGCCATTTCATCGTATTTTTTCCGAATGTAAGGCTTCAACATGACACTTTTTTTTTGCCATAACTGCTTGATGAGCACATTGTTTTATTTTGAGTTTGCCAGTTGGAAGGACTAACTCAAAATAAAACGATGTGTAAATCAAACTGTAAATTAAACTTGGTTAGTCATTCAGCTTGGACACAATCTGTGAAATTCGGTACATATATTTGTTCTAGAACATAAAATCCACAAATCCAAATTGTCAGTTTCCATGTCCATTTTTTTATAATTACTGAAATCCATGATGATTTTCACTGACTTTCCAGTTGCGCGGGTACTCTACAATTACATGTTTGTTCAATATTAAGGGATGACATTTCTAAATGTTTAAATCCGAGACAGGTTTATAGATTGCAAGATTACTGGGTAAAGATTGTAGATGTTTGTTGTTTCTGAATAGTTACATAATTCAGTAAGCTCATTTTGTCATCAGGGCTGATCCTAGGGTGTCGGCCGCCCGTGTGCAAAGACCTCATGTGCCGCTCCTGACCTCATGTGCCACTTCTTCATGTTTTGACTAATATTTAACGCCCATATAAATCTTTCTTCAAATTCCTGTATCAAGTTCTAATTTAAAAAAGAAAAAAAAACAGAAGAAGGATGAATTTATTAACTTATAATCTTAAGAACTTAGTTAGACCAGTTAATCAGTACGGTAAAGGTGTTTTTGTGTGAGGGTGTATATCAGCATCAAGACTTGGAACTTTTTAATTTTTTGATGAAATAATGAATCATGCTATTAATTTAAATATTTTAAAAAACATTTTTAAACTATTAGCTCAAAATTTGGTAATCGGAAACAATTTTTTTTTTTTTTTAATCAAGATAAAGATAAGCAGCACAAGTTTGCGTTTGGTGCCTCAAAAATTGACCTTAAGCTTAGAAATATCTCGTAAATCGCTAGATTTAAACTTAATGGAACATATTTGGAGATATCTGGGGGCTAGATTACGAAAATACACCATTGAAACGAAAAGCGAGCTAGAAACTGTAAGACTCGAAATGCGGCTGAAAACTTACTCAGAAATTGCAGAAAAAAAGAAAGAAAAAACAATGAGCGAAAAGTATTCTAGTGAAGATATTTTTACACTATGCATCACTTCAATGGTACATAGTGATTACTTTAGATTTGCTTGATTACTTAAGTTTTATACTCAATAAATCTTATGTAATCAAGCAAATTAGGTAATATATGAAGATTTGGTTGAAATATGCTTTTTGGACTATTTTGAAATGCAAAAGGCTGAAAAATAATGATAAATAAAAATTATAACACAGCTATTTGGATTTTTTTTCCATGTAATTTTAGAAAAACTTACATGGTCTGCCCTGTATATTTATGTACCTAATAGAAAAGCTGCATAGGTTTTTAAAAAGAAAAAAAAAGAAAACTATTCAGCAAACTTTCATTACCTTAAAAAATATAATTTCTTAATTTATTGAATCGGTAATTTATCTATAAAGCTTTGCTAGTTACCTTGCATTAATTATATTTTATTCTTTGCAATAACATATTAAATTGATGAAAACATCTGGGGGAAAACAGTAAAATGGTTTTTAAAAAAAAACACTTAGTTTAAACCACGGTTTAAACCAACGTGATTTAAACCAAACAACCCTGCCTATTATGCACTATTTTTCTTTTACTAATAATAAAGTTGAAAGTCTCTATGTTTGAATGTCTGTAGGACCCCCCCCCCCCCTTTCTTTCCAAATCAAAGTTCCATTCGAATGAAATAACATCAAAAAGGTCTGTTTTTTTTGGAGTTTTCAGCTTTTTTTTTTTCGCGAAATAAATCAATTCACTGAGCAGAAAATAATTTTTCGATCGATTACTAATTTTTACCTCCGAAAAGAGAGGGAGCAAGGAACCCTTTACTTTTAGGAGTGAGGAGGCAGTCAACCCCCTTTACGACTCACCCGCCGCTGGGATGTTCATTATACAAAATTCATTAAAGGTTAGCTAAACTTAATAGCAGCTAAGCAGTTTCAAATGTATTGGCTGCTCCAGAATTAAATTAGTTATAACGGGAAAAGATATAATGCAAATTTTTGAGCTTTGTCATCTAGAAATCATATACTCATTTATTACATTTGATACTTTTTTAGAACGAACCAAACTCATATAAATAGTCTTCAGAATTAAAAACCATTTTGTGCATTTTATCTTGAAGTTTTTATCGTTTTGAAATTCATTTGTGGTGAAACTTTTTTAAATTAAAGGTAAATTTACCTGTTATTTTTTTTTAAGTATAGACTTTCATTAAAAAAAATATATATTAAGCTTAAAGAGAGAATAGCTTATGTTTCCCATTATCTGCTCTAAACATTGCAACTTTTTAAGCTCGAATTCAAAAACCATTTTGAACAATTATACTGAAAAAAAAAAAAGATTGTTAAAAGCGCTTTTGAACTGATTACTTGCTTCGAATCACAGAAAGCTCAAAAACCTGCATCACTTGAAAAGTTTAATCCTCCATGTTAATTCGTTAAATTTATTAGCTAAACTCTAATTTTAAAATTACTATTACTTTGTAATGTTTTTCAAAAAAGCGTGCATTATGACCAGGGCCGGATTAAGCCAGCATGGGACCCGTAGCAAATGCTTCCAAGGGGCCCTTCGTTTTCGAATGATATAGTGAACAATATAGCACTTCTTCATGGAGACGGGAGGTGTACTTATAACGTACATGAATACATACATGTGGATACAGTTTTAGAGCTTTACGATGGTATCCCCTTCTATTGTCTCTCGTCTTCCCGTTACTACACGTTTTTAACTTTTAATTCCAAAAACGCAATTTTTGGACAATATACAGGGAGAGGGTCCGGGGGCTTACCCCCAGATAATTTTCGATATATCAATTCTAAAAATTCAATTCTAACAACCCCTGATCATATTCGGAAGAGAAGATTCGGAGGCCATTATTTGGAGAAACTGAAGCCAAAGAACGCGATCAAAGTAAAAAATTTGGGTTCACAGCGACTCTCCAGGCAGTTTTTTAAAATTGAAGTCTTAAATAAAACTAGATTATCCTTAATGATGTTGCAGAGAGAAGAAAAAGTGGTGTTCAAGGAGGTCCCATTGGAAAAATTTTTGAATTCATTATTTGTTATTAATCTAAAAACACAATTTTAAGCAAAAATTCTCGAAATTATATACTCTGAAATGGTATTTTTTTACGTTCTTTGGTGATTTTGGGGCGGAATTCGTGAAAGCCATTTTCTGGAAATTTCTCGAAAGTGAAGTTGTGAAAACGTGATAGATAGTATGCCATCGGCGGTTACGTTTCGGTATGGGATGGGGTTAAGGCACTCTCCGATGCAACCCGGAAAATTTTCGAAGTTAAAGTCTTAAAAGTGCATTTTAGAATACTGTTAACAATGTTGGAGGGGGAGAGGTACACACCCATTTTAATTTTTCGAAATTATAGACCAAAACGCGCATTTGCAGGCCACCTTATTAGACGACGTTATAGGACGGGATCGGGCTCGGTATTACACCCATAGAAATTTTTCGAAACTGAAGTTCCGGAAAGCAGTTTTAGCGGGTTTTCGATTATGCTAAACAATTTTCTTCCTGAAATTATCTGAATTTCAAGTTCGAGTAAAAAAGTTTTCGGCTACCTTTGGTAATGCAAAAGAAAAGGTTCGGGCAGCTCGGGTGGCAGCTTTTTAGTTCCCTCCCACTCAGAGGAAAAAATTAGAAACGATATTTAAAGTCTTTCTTCTACACATAATTATTTTAGTTCATCAAAAAATAATGTTCTCTTTACAATTCATTTATTTCGCTCTATATAAGTGTGAAGTCTCAGAATCTTTTTTTTTTCTTCTATCATGATCTCTTAATTTTGCTCATTGTTGTTTAGTGCCGGATCTACGGGGTCGTGTCACGGGCGGAAACTTTTGAGGGTGATAAATTGAAATGAAGTTGAGAAACCAAAGAGAGTTTAAAATGACTAATAATTACCTTTTTAGGACTCCAATTTCGAACTCTTTAAGAAGAACGCCACTTTTAAACAATTTCTGGATGGTAACCTTTTCCCCTCTCTTATCTAACATCACCAAAGAAAGCCTTAAAATGTGGTTTTAGGACTTGTGCTTTAAGAATTTCAGCATCCTCCTGCTCCTGCTTAAATTTGAGTTTTTAGAACCTAAAATCCGAAAAATTCCGGAGAAAGCCCTTAAACCATTTCGATTTCAAAATTTCAAAAAACTTCCAAAGGAGAATACCCACCTACTTCCCTAGCTTCTCAACCTTCGGGGGAAAAGGCTCCAAAGCATCAATCTTTACCTAAAATTAGAACTAAAGATAGCCTGCGTCTTGAAGATTTTAGTTTCTAACATTCTGCGAAGCAACCCCCCCCCCCCCCGATAACGTCTCCAGTGATAATCTAAAACCACGGTCTGAAACTTGAAGTCAGAATTGTTTCTGGGGGAGTTCAGACCCTCATCCCTTTCTCTAATCTTCTCACATAGCTTGAAATTTTGTTTTCAGCTAAACCATGGGTCGATCCCTCAAACCCTTTCCTCCCAAAGATATCCTGAAATTGACTACAGTTTTGAGCACAATTTCAGGAAAGAACCCCTTCCCCTTTCCTCTATTATTATGAAACAACCAAAACTTCCTTTTTTTAGGCTTGAATTAGCTGAAAGTTTTAGGATCCTAACTCCCTTAAATTTCCTAAGGTAGCTTAAAATTGACTTCATTTTAAAAAAAGAAAAAAAAAATCCAGAGAAAACCCAATTCTCCGTTCTCCAAACTTTGCCAAAATTTGTAATTTTTAGGTCATTTTTGAAACTTTTCTGACCCAACAGAGCCTTTTCTCCTTCCATTAAGAAAGATCAACTAAAATTGCGTTTTTAAGACTTCAATTGAGAGAAATTTCTGAAAAGCAATCTATCGAAAAAATAAGATTTTTATTTTATCTGAGCATTTAGAAAAGCTAAATCGAGAGAGAAGAGAAAGATAGAGAGAAATTTAAACGGGTTAAAGTACGGAAAGTAGCTTTTTTTTCTGGAATTTTTTCTCATGGCGCGGGACCCCCAGAAGCGAGGGACCCGTAGCATTTGCTACTTCTGCTCTATGGCTAATCTGGCCCTGATTATGACAGAGAAGGTATGTTAAGAAATAGTCTTAAATTAAAAAATAAAATGAGTGAGAACGACTATATACTGAATGCTGTGACGCATCTCTTATTTCTTTTCTACCACTCGTTGCACTGCAAAGACCAGTTTCACGGTTTCCAAGAATTTTCGAAGAACTGTGAAGAGAGAACTCTTTTGGAAGGATTGCAACAATTTGGCCTGTTATCCTTCTTCTTTTGGCGAGCGTCTATCCAGAGATTTACAAATTTTGCGTGACCAGTAATGGCGGACACATTGTACCTGCTTTTAAAGTTTGTTTCCTTTGACAAAGGAAGTGTCTACAATGGATAATCTGACAGGTGACGTCTCGAGGGAGAGGAACTTGGGAAGAAATTGGATGTAGCCACTTAACCTTGTGCGTGCTAGGTGGCTAGCGCGTGTAAGCGTACGTACCCTTGTGCGTGCTAGGTGGCTAGCGCGTGTAAGTGTACGTACCCTTGTGCGTGCTACTGCGCTAGCGCGTGTAAGCGTACGTACCCTTGTGCGTGCTAGCTGGCTAGCGCGTGTAAGCGTACGTACCTTTGTGCGCGCTACGGCGCTAGCGCGTGTAAGCGTACGTACCCTTGTGCGTGCTAGCTGGCTAACGCGTGTAAGTGTACGTATCCTTGTGCGTTCTAGCTGGCTAGCGCGTGTAAGCGTACGTACCTTTGTGCGCGCTACTGCGCTAGCGCGTGTAAGCGTATGTACCCTTGTGCGTGCTAGCTGGCTAACGCGTGTAAGCGCACGTACCTTTGTGCGTGCTACTGCGCTAGCGCGTGTAAGCGTACGTACCCTTGTGCATGCTAGCTGGCTAGCGCGTGTAAGCGTACGTAACTTTGTGCGTGCTACTGCGCTGGCTCGTGTAAGCGTACTTAACCTTGTGCGTGCTAGGTGGCTAGCGCGTGTAAGCGTACGTACCCTTGTGCGTGATAGCTGGCTAGCGCGTGTAAGCGTACGTACCCTTGTGCGTGCTACTGCGCTAGCGCGTGTAAGCGTACGTACTCTTGTGCGTGCTAGCTGGCTAGCGCGTGTAAGCGTACGTACCTTTGTGCGCGCTACGGCGCTAGCGCGTGTAAGCGTACGTACCCTTGTGCGTGCTAGCTGGCTAACGCGTGTAAGCGTACGTACCCTTGTGCGTGCTAGCTGGCTAGCGCGTGTAAGCGTACGTACCTTTGTGCGCGCTACTGCGCTAACGCGTGTAAGCGTATGTACCCTTGTGCGTGCTTGCTGGCTACCCTATTGGAAAAAAATCCTAAAACCAGTATCCAAATGATACCGGACCCAGTATGATTTGTACCGGAAAAAAGAAAATCATACCAGAAATTTAAATTCCGGTATGAAATCTTACTGGAAATTTTGAAACCGGTATCAATTTATACTGGAAATTTCAAAACCAGTATGAATTTAATCTGGATTTTTTTATACCGGTTTTCAAACATACTGGAAATTTTGAAACCGGTATCAATTTATACTGGAAATTTTGAAACCAGTATCAATTTAATCTGGATTTTTTATACCGGTTTTTAAGCATACTGGAAATTTTGAAACCGGTATCAATTTATACTGGAAATTTTGAAACCAGTATCAATTTAATCTGGATTTTTTAATACCGGTTTTTAACATACTGGAAATTTTGAAACCAGTATTAATTTAATCTGGATTTTTTAATACCGGTTTTTAACATACTGGAAATTTTGAAACCAGTATCAATTTAGTCTGGATTTTTTAATGCCGGTTTTTAAACATACTGGAAATTTTGAAACCAGAATCAATTTAATCTGGATTTTTAATAGTGGTTTTTAAACATACTAGAAATTTTGAAACCTGTAACTAACCACACTGGAAATTTAAATGCCAGTATGAAATCTTACGGGGGAATTTTGAAACGAGTATCAATTTAATCTAGATTTTTTAATACCATATTACCCCGAAAAGCGAGGTTGACCAGCATGCCGGAAATTTGAATCTTTCGGCATGCCAGATAATTTAAGGTTTATTTTGCAACAAAACTAAAGTTAATTTCCCCATACAGTTCCTATCAAAAAGCATACCATTGTTACACTCGCTCACAGGTCACTAATACATTAGTCTAGTTTTATTTGTATTAAAAAAAGGTTAGTGTTTTTTATATGAATCTCATAACACTTATGATTTTCATACATTTAAAGGGGACAATTAATTTGACATGCAAATCCTGCATTAGATTATTATAAGCATAAGTTTGCAATTTCATTATCTTTTGAGAAAAGTATGTAAGGGAACATTTTTGCACTAAAATTACAATCATAATATAATCTTTATTTCCTACATTTACTGAATGCAAAAGAAATTAGTGAAAAAAACCATACAATGTTTACATACTGTAAAGACTAAGGCAGCTTAAAAACATTTCATGGTCATTAATTATACTATGTTCAGTGTCAAAATGTGTGTATATATTTTCTAAAATGCCTAACAGTTGCAAAGAGCAAGCAACTTCTGACATTCTCTAAAAGCAGTGATTTAGTAAAAAATGTTAGGATGAGTGTTTTAAGAGTCAAAAAACCAAACCCAGTGGCATGACATCTTATGAGGGCCAAGGCCTACTGTACCCATCTCACTCCTCCTGACCAAGGTCTCTTGGGAGCTAGGCAGATGTTCCTGTTAAGAGGTCAGCCTAATGCAAAACTCCCAGGGTTTAGTTCCCAAGAATGCTTCGTACTCATTTTATTGACACACTGAAGGGATGAATGGCTATATATCAATTCGGATATATATCAATGTATCGGATATTTTCCAAAATATGATGATTTTTTTTTTTTTTTTGAACCCTGATTAGGGCCCTCCACTCTTTCATTCCCCCAGGGCCTCCACATTTCCAAATCTGGCCCTGGATGAAAAAACTAAACTCAGATCAGTCAGAAATGCTGCTGATAAGCTAAGGTGCACAAATGCACAATGTGTACTTCAAATCGAGACAATTCCGCAAGTGTTTCCGAACACATTTATGGATTGATCATGCACTTTACTGGAGAAAAAGGGTTGACCTTAGACTGATAATTATAAAACTGAAGAAAAATATTATTGTAGCAAAAAAATTAATGATTATTATATAACACTAATGTTTATGTCATACCTCAGATACCACTTATTTCATTCCATAGTAATATGCCTTTTAAATTTAAACGTAAACAATTTCATGTTAGATTCGTCTTCCTAATGACTATAAATAAAGCAGGGTCAAAATGATTTTATGAAAACGTATTAGCAGTAAAGTCAGGTTTCACGATTCAATTTGTCGCTTTACTCTGTCACTGTGGTTCAGTTCTTAACATCAATGCCATTGCAAAAGTATGTGAAATGTTTCGCTTTTCAGGTCTTCGTGATTCAATTTGTTGCTTTACTTTGTCATTGTTGTTCAGTTCTTAACTTCAATGCTTTGCAAAACTAAGTGACATGTTTTGCAATGAGAATTGTCCAATAAATTCATTTAGTCTACGTGGAATAACATAATACAGTGAAGCACAGTTTATACGTTTCCCTTTTATACGTTTTAATTAATAATACATTTTTTAAATAGGTCCCTGGAGAGTCTAATATACATTAACCTTTACCAAGTATATGTTTTTTCATTTGTACGCTTTTTTCATAGTCCCTTCAAAAATGCATAAACGGTGCTTCACTGTATATACAAAAATGTGGTTGGAAAAAAACTTCAGTTTTTACAGATTGCAGTTAGTAAAGCTTGACCACGAACAGAAGGCGGATGACCTTGAAGTGAAACATAATTTGCATCATTTGTAATTGGTAGAATCTGCCAGAAAGCACCAAATAATAAGAGGCATGGTTTCGCTAATCCTATCTTCCAAAATATTAACAAAAAACCTATTACAAATGATACAAATGACGGATGTTTTTGCATCAAAGTCATCCATCTTCTTTTTGTGATCAAGCTCTAGCTGGGCTGTGGAGTTGGAGTGGTTTTTTGGTAAAAGAGGTTGAGTCAAAGGTTTAAAATTTCAAGAGACAGTTGGTAATTTTCTCTGAAAATTCGCAGCTCTGCCAGTATTTGAGGAATCACAGCTGGAGTCAGACTAATTTTGGGTAAAGGAATCGGAGTCTCTAAAAATCCTGGAGTGGGAGTAAGACATTTTTCCTCCGACTCTACAGCCCAAGTAAGTAGGGAGCTTAATTTTTTGTAAGTATTATGGTTAAGGGAAAACCTTTCGACAGAAACATTGGCTTTGCAAAGGAATTTTTTTAAAAGAAGGAAATCATAATACCTCACTACATACACAGTTGAAAATTTCTGGGTTTTCAGATACAAGACTTTGACTTACAATGACATGTATATGACTGAAAAGTGGTTTTTTAAAATCTAAACAAATTTTATCAAAAGTTTGACTCTGTGCATTATTTATAGTTATTGGGAAGGCTAATCTAACAGGAAATTGTTCACGTTTGAATTAAAAGGCACGTTACTATCGGATAAAATAAGTGGTATTTCGAGGATAAGTATCAATGTTATTATTAGCATTTTTTTATACATTAATATTTTTCTCCAGTTTTATTACTGTCAGTGTTAGTTCAACTCTTTTCTCCAGTAAAGTGCATGATTACACCGGAAATATGTTGGAAACACTTACAGAACTCACTCGGTTTGCAATTCACGGTTTACGGCGTGCGTTTGCGCGCCTAATCCTATTGGCAGCATTTCTGACCGATCTGCGTTTAAATCTTTCATCTAAAGACTCCCAAGTCCACTGCTCTCTTCTTTTAAAATTATATTCAAGTGATTACAAACACTCATTCTAAAATCAAATTCTAACGCTAGACATCTAACGCTAGAAGCGAGTCTGCAGAACGTAAACAAAGATCGTACGTAAACAAAGCGGGTTGTTGCCAACGGAGAGAGAAAAATAAAGGCTCGTTTTGCGCCACGCGTTTCCATTTGAAATTAATTTTGTATGAATCAAACCGTGGAATGGAATGTTTTACCTTTTTCTTTAGTATTGCTAATCACCGCAAGGTAGCGTATTCGAGCATTGGAGCTGCGAATAACTTTTGATTGCGCAATAGCTTTTCGGGTCAAGTAATCTACTGAAAAATCAACGCAACGTATGATGATGAAAATTGGCACAAAATTGATTTACATCCCAGCGGTTTGCATAACGAATTTTTTTTTTAATTTGTATTCGTCCTAGATTTTCTAATATTTAATAATTTATGAATCATTTTTCACTCCTAACGAATCAGTTTCCGACTTAAATGAAGTCAACTCAACCTAACACAGAGCCATGCGGTCGATTTGTTTACATTGTTGCTTCATGCTTTGCACGTTTTTTTTTTTTTTTTAGTTCATTCAATTCAGTATGTCTCTTTCGAAAAATTTTTATTATTTTTTTTCTTACTATTATTTCTAGCAATTTTTTGTCGTGTAATTTCTTTACTAGTGTTGCGCTGTCCTTGTTTTATTCTTTAAGGTGCTAATATAAAGTTATTTTTTTTTTTTAAATATTTGTTAATTTTAAGCTTTGTTCTTTTTAATTTTTGTCTGAGTTAATTCTAGCATATTAAATAAGTCCCCGAGAACTTAACCATATTAATTTTCGTCGCTAGAAAACGGGGAAAAAAAATCTTACATTTCGCTCACAAGCAATTTTTGTTACGTTCCTTTTATATTTTTTAGGTAAAGCCCTTTTTCTTTTATTTGTTTCATTCGGTTTTTTTTTCACATTTATTTATTTTTGGGGGATATTTCTACGGTGTTTTTTGTATACAGTCAAGTAAAATTTATCGCCAAACATTTTTGCATGATTTACACAAAAATAAAACCACAGTTGAGTAGCAGTAACTTTTGTACAGAAGTAACTGTACCTAAAAGAAACAAATTAAGCAGAATAAGGCTAAAAATTCAAATGTATAGAAATAAGAAAAATTACAAATTGTTCAATGTTCAACTACAGTAGACTCGGACAAATGAATTTCTTTCGAAAAGAAATGCCATTTTAATAAATTTTTGTATTTTAAATGGGGAAAAACTATTTTTAAATTCTTTATCAAATGAAAGTAGAGTGTTTTTACATGCTACGTGTAGTAACATGTGCTGAACATTATGTCGGGAAGGATGTACTGTACTCTAAATGAAAATCATTACTTGCTAAATATCTCTGTCAAAGTGACTAGTGTGAGCTAGTGTTTAACTAACTCACAGACGGAAAAGCGCTTAGACAGATTATTTATTTTGCGAATCACTTCTACAAATATTTTGCATTAGTTTCTGTCTTAATTTTCTTTTTCTGGAAAAAATTTGGATAATAGTAGTTCTACTTACTGTACACATCAGTAAGGAAAATGAGATGTGTGTTACAAAAACAAATAGAAAATATCCATGACTTAATTTATAAGTAACTGGAAATAGGACATGTTAACAAATCAGAGAACTAGCTAAAACGTGCAAAGTAAATAGACAATTACACCATAGGTTGCGCAGTTTTCAGGCCACTGTTAGATTGTTGTGTGGACTCTGATTTTCGTCACTTCATTTTTTAAAAAAAGGTTTATTTTACTTATTTTTTGTCTTGGGTTCTTCTCCCCATATAAGCAGAAAATTCTCTCAAGAATACTCTGGACTCTGCTGAATTCATACAGTTTTTCCATTCCAGAATCTTGGAATTCTGTTAAATGATTGTTCTGAATTATTGGTCATGATTTTTTAACAGGCATCCAAAGATAATTTTTTTGTCGATGCAGTATAAATGTATTGTTAATGGGTATTTATCAATAAGTCTGCTAGTAGAGGTTTTTTTGCCCTACTGAGCATGCATGAACGGATACAAGGGAGGCACTCTATAAGCAATTTTTCGACATTAAAGTTTCAAAACTATTTTTTAGTTAATCTGCCAAAAATTTTATGGAACTTTTAATCAGAAGATTTTTGGAATAATTTCAAACTTGAAGTCTTAAAAATGCGATTTTAAATCATCTTTGGTAATGTTTAGGAGAAGGCTTTGGTGAGGGAATGAAGTTCAAGCTCTTTCCTCTGTTAATTTTTCAAAACTGCAGTCCCAAAAGGACTATTTTAAACGATACTGGATTATGGTGAAGGAGAGGGTTCATAGGCTTGCCATTTTTCCAAAATTGAAGTTCTAAAGCGCAATTTTGTCCCTCGAAGGATTCCTGAATCCGTCCTTGCTGCTGAGGGTGTTTCTTAGATTCAGCCAGATTATCATTCAAGTGCCGGAACTCTACTGTCTGCGTTAGACAAAATGAATGCCTCCAAATGCACGCATATTGATTTTAAAAATTTGTTTTTGTCAATATATGTTTATCTAAATATATATGTCAATATATGTTTATCTTATTGTTATATCTAAAGATAATAATCGGAAACTGAGGCATGCGTCCTCAAAAGAATTATCATGACAATTTAAAAATTTAGATACAGTCAACTCAAATTTGATAACTTAAGTCCCAAGGCACCAGCTAAAACGTTCAAGTTACGTGAAGTTTCCACAACAGTCTCAAAAGCTCGAGACCTGATGAAAACTTTGAGATAAAGAAATATTGGAGTTATGGAGGTTCGACTATGTCACTTAAAAATATAAATTTTCATTCCAATTTCCTTTCATCTTATTTATTCACTCTTGTTCCGTGCACGACAAGTTTTTAAAAAATTTCCCATTAGCAGAGAACTTTTACATTACAGGGTCAAGGTTTCAAATTTCTTAATGAAAATACACAATATTTTCCTTACAGGTATATTATGTTTTTATTAAGAGCACTCAAGCCTGTAGTGCTTTTGTGACTTCATTTTTTACGACCCCCGCAACTATCAATTTAATTGCTTTATCACGTAATCAGAAGAATTGTCATAATAATTAAAAAATTGAAATAAAATTTTTAATTTTCAACCTAATTAACTTTCATCTCATTTATCCACTCTACGTCAATAAACGAAGTTATTCAAAGATTTCCTATAAGAAGATATGACTTATATATTACAGGATCAAGAATTCAAATTAAATATACAAAACCCTGTATTTTCACTAAAGGTGTTACTGTATTTACATTAAGTTCACATAGGCCTGTAGCATTTTTTAACTTCATTTTGTTATGGGTCTTTGCACTTAGCCCCAAATGATGCCAGCATCTACCAATTTAATAACTTTGTCAGACCACGTCAAGAGAGTTGCTGATATCCCTACAATTACAATATGCTGCTGAAGGAGAGAGAGGGTCTCCAATACCCTCCACCCAAGGTAAGTGCTAGCAAGGGACTTATTGCATGACTTTCGGACCCACAAATTATTTTCTATTTCTGTGCACAGAGTAAGAAATATTAAACTTTTTCATAAGATAATGAAAATACTGTACATCCTATTCTGTTTTCCGTCTGACCGTTTGTAATGCCTGTTGTCTTCTAAAAAATATACCTTGTTTATTCGAGATTTGTGATGTGTTGGTTTGCAGAAAATAATTCAAATGAAAGAGCCTTTTAGCTAGAGTAGTTTCTGTACAAACTACAAATATTGAGAAAATCAGACGTGACAGGGCTTAGTCAAGACAATTTGAGTTATTTATTGACCAGTTAAAGAAAAAAGTTAAATATATTTATTTAAAATCTTTGAAGTATTTTTTAATGCCATAAAGAGTTAAGAAAAACCACTGAAGTTCAAAATTTGTTTTTTATGTCCACTGTCAGTGATGAAGAACAAATAAAAAAGAAGTTTAAATTGTGAAAATATTTAATGTTTTTAAAAAAACTTCTCAGAAAATTTTAAAAAACCAAAAAGTGGGCTAAATAATGGGTTTTTTAAATGGGTTATTTAAAAAAAAAACCATTGGGTCCAATCAGCCAACCCTGACTGGTATTGTTTTTTTTGTTTTTTTTTTTCAGTTTCTAAAATTTATAATTTTGTAAAATTTGTTTACTATTGTTGCAAAAGCAACTCAATTAAATTTAATAAAATTTATTGTAAAACATTAATTTTAAATTACATATAAGCATTAAAACACATGTAAGCAATAATCAATAAAACTAAGCTAATATAACCTATGATTTTAAATCAGCTTTTCATGTATTAATATTACATAAAACATTATATTTGTGTATATGATACTGTGATTCTTTACAAGGCTTGTGTGTATATTTGTAATCAGTTTCATAGAGTATATAAATATTATAGTCAATAACCAAAATATAGTCAATATCAACTGTAGTTATGCTATATTTTATTCTTATATTAAATTATATTTCAAAATTGTAGATATCAGCTAGATTTAATACCATTTAAAGTGAATAAATTTTTACATTAAATACATGTTTATTTATATGCAAACCTGTTTTTGTGCAGTGTATGAAAATTATTTATAAAACGAGTGTGAAGTAATATCTTCAAGTGAGGACATGGGCATCCTGATGGGAAGTCACTGACCTCCCAAAAATTTCCTTGTTCAGGAAATTTTTCAGGAGTCTGCAAAATTATCTTCACTTGGTTTATTTTGATTTTGTTTAATTTTGGGGTTATTTTCTTTGTGAGACTTTTTTTATGCGTTCCCTATCCACCACATTTTTTTTTTTAACTGTGTTGCAAAAACAACCTTTTATAACTACTTGTGAAGTTTCGAACAATATTTTTTTAATGGGATTTTTTTTTATGCGGTCACCATCCATCGCATAAAAACAGGTTTGGGTGTATAAGTAATGAAAGAAACATTAACTTTTAATCTATATACTATAAGAATAATGTAGGAAAATAAACAGCAACAATTTGACAATACATTTAATTATTTAAATTTGAAAATATCTGATAGGTATCAAAATATATTTTCAAACCATGGAAACCAGTAACACGCTGTGAGTTATATAGATAACACACTATGTTTTTCTATGCTATACAGCAACAAAACTGAACAGCTGAAAAATATTGGAGAATAAACATCTACACAATAGTAGTTTTAAGTGGTTTAAACTCGAATGTTACAATATTTGGAAAAAATTATAATGTGGCGCTTATTATTTACTTTTTGTTGTCTAAATTAATAATGCATACTGAATGTGTGAAATTTTTGGTTCTAAATTATGAAATTTTAATGCATCACCATTGATTATATAGTTTTATATCGTAAGCATGCACAAGAAAACCTTTTGTGGCAAGAAAGAGCATTAAATTTGGGTTATGACACAGTGATCCAGATTTATTAATCCAGATTATGCCATAGACATTTTAAAGGGTTTATTGATCTCAACTTTGGGGTCTTGTTTGCTTGGGGGAGGGGGTTCATCATCATTCCTGGTAGGAAGGACATTCTTGCCATATATGTTAGTAAGTTAAAATCTATATTTTGTTCAACTTTAACTTATTAATGTATTCAATAAAAAGTTATAACTGCAGTAACAGTTGTAACAACTGCTGCTGAATTTCAGGAGTAATAAACAGATTTTTGGTAACAAAGATGATTTCCACTCCACGACAGGCTTTATTTTAGAATTTCTTATATTTCATCAAAAACTGAACAATACTTTTGATATGTTCTCCTAAATAAATTTATTGTTAATAAACATGCTAAAATTAAGAAACTTTAATTTTCAATTTCTTTTTTTTTTCATTTTAAATATTGCGGACAAAAAGTAGTCTCTACACAATGAAAACATTATGTAAAAAATTGCACTAAGTCTGAGCATTGTGATTGCATATGAAAAGTATTGTACAATTTAGCTGTACAGAGTGTGCTGTTTGTACAGTGCACTTTTTGTGCACAAAACAGAGGTGCCAAACATGCTCAGATTTTGCGTATCATGCTCAGATTTATGATTTGTTTTTGCGTATTGTGATGTAAATACGTGTGTGACCATTGAGTTTACGGTGTTAATGGAATTTGCCTAATTGCTATGGTTAATTTAGCAGTTGCTAACGATATTTCTTGTCGTAAATAAATCTTCTCTATTTTCTCAAGAACTATTGTCATTTAAAGAATTTCTTGAAGTGGCTGGACTCATAATAATATATTGCAATTAAACATTTTTGTTCTGACTAAATATATTTACTTTTTAATCGCTTACTCGATAATGCACTACATATAGCTTTGATTAATTTTGTAATTTTGCATCCCTTCTTTTAAGTTTTGGATATTGATAAGTCGCATTTTTAGTCGATTTAATTATGTTACATTAAAGTATTGTGCTTCGTAAATATACCTAATGCAATGCTGGTATTCTAGTGACTTCAGTATGCTACTGGCACCATGCACCGTACCAGCTTATGCAATGCCAGTACACTTTAACATCAGAATGGACTGCACCAGTGTCTATTCCCGCATCATAAGTCAGTACAGACCATTCTGGAGAATCACCAGAATATACTACCGCGATAGGAAGTAACGAAATGTGCTGTACCAGTACCAGAAAGAAATATCGGTATACAACTGAAGTTGGAACAACAACTCTGGCTAAAACTACCGGGATTTGAAGAACCAAATAAATTCCAAAATAGAACAACCATTCGGAAATGGAGTGCCGGGATCTGAAGTACCAGCTTATGGAACACCGGTTCCAGTAGGAACTACCGACATCTGAAGTATACCGGAACACAGGTTCCGGTATGGACTACTGGGATCTGAAGTATACTGGCTAATGGAACACCGGTTCCGGTATTGAGCCCCGGTCCCGGTATGGAATACCCGGATATGAAGTATACCGGTTTATGGAACACCGGTTCCAGTATGGAATACCGGTTCTGGTATGGAGTACTGGTTCCGGCATGGAATACCGGTATTATTGGAATACCGGTTCTGGTATGGAATACCGGTTCCGGTATGGGATACCGGGATCTGAATTATACCGGCTTATGGAACACCGGTTCCGGTATGGAATACCGGTTCCGGTATGGGATACCGGGATCTGAATTATACCGGCTTATGGAACACCGGTTCCGGTATGGGATACCGGTTCCGGTATGGGATACCGGTTCCGGTATGGGATACCGGGATCTGAATTATACCGGCTTATGGAACACCGGTTCCGGTATAAATACTGACATACCGGAAGTATGATACCGGTTCCGGTGTTTCATAAGCCGGTATATTTTTTTCCGGTATCATTTTTTTTTCCAATAGGGTAACGCGTGTAAGCTTACGTACCTTTGTGCGTGCTACTGCGCTAGCGCGTGTAAGCGTACGTACCCTTGTGCATGCTAGCTGGCTAGCGCTTGTAAGCGTACGTACGTTTGTGCGTGCTACTGCGCTGGCTCGTGTAAGCGTACTTAACCTTGTGCGTGCTAGGTGGCTAGCGCGTGTAAGCGTACGTACCCTTGTGCGTGCTACTGCGCTAGCGCGTGTAAGCGTACGTACCCTTGTGCGTGATAGCTGGCTAGCGCGTGTAAGCGTACGTACCCTTGTGCGTGCTACTGCGCTAGCGCGTATAAGCGTACGTACTCTTGTGCGTGCTAGCTGGCTAGCGCGTGTAAGCGTACGTACCTTTGTGCGCGCTACGGCGCTGGCGCGTGTAAGCGTACGTATCCTTGTGCGTGCTAGCTGGCTAACGCGTGTAAGCGTACGTACCTTTGTGGGTGCTACTGCGCTAGCGCGTGTAAGCGTACGTACCCTTGTGCGTGCTACTGCGCTTGCGCGTGCAAGCATACGTACCCTTGTGCGTGCTACTGCGCTAGCGCGTGTAAGCGTACGTACTCTTGTGCGTGCTAGCTGGCTAGCGCGTGTAAGCGTACGTACCTTTGTGCGCGCTACGGCGCTAGCGCGTGTAAGCGTACGTACCCTTGTGCGTGCTAGCTGGCTAACGCGTGTAAGCGTACGTACCCTTGTGCGTGCTAGCTGGCTAGCGCGTGTAAGCGTACGTACCTTTGTGCGCGCTACTGCGCTAGCGCGTGTAAGCGTATGTACCCTTGTGCGTGCTTGCTAAAAGAACTCAGCAGTTCCACTTTTTGCAGGTTTAAAAATTCTTCGTAATTCTGTTCATTTGGTCAAAATGTTACACAAGTAACCACATTACAACCATGAACTAAAACAAAACTAACTTTTATTAACATAAAACAAAATAAAATTAACCATAGGAATGGTTCATGCTGGTATTTCAAGGGCCAGCGGCTCCCTTCAAAATCCACATCAATCGAAATCCACATTACCTAAAGCAATCTTTCAATTTAAACTTAAACTTAGGTTTGCTGTAAAACTGGCGAGAGATTTTCTCGCCAAAAGAAACTAAAAGGGAGATTCAACACACTCCCCCAGGATGAACAATTGAAATGTTCAGCAAAATTCAAATATTTACTTTTTTTTTTTAAACAAAATAGCAATCAAACAAATTAACATACTTACAAACTTGGTGTAAACTTCAAATGAATAACAGCTAACTAAAATATATAACAGTCTGAATTAGACATGAAATAACAAAGTTCAATTTAAAAGTAAACAGAAATGACATTTTTATGCGGAAGATTTTTTTTACTGAGTCACTGACTCAATATCAAGTTCTAAATTATACAGTAATTGAATAGGTCTCCTCACAACGCCTGAAGGCGTTCGAACAGCACAAGATCTAACTTTAGAGTCTCTGCCGAAAAAAAGGTCTTTAACAACTCCTATTTTCCACATGTGTTTTGGAACCTTGTCTTCATGAACTATAACCACGTCTCCAATTTTGAATTTTGTAGGAGTATCTATTGGAACGATGCGATTTGCAGATCGTAGTTCCAGTAAGTACTCCGTTCTCCAACGCTTCCAAAAATGGTTTAAAATTTGATCTCTGTATCTCAATAATTTCGTGAGGGTCTTTTTGTTGGATTTTGGTTCTGCCACAGAAGGAATATCAGGAAAGAAATTTGGGCGCTTGCCTATCAGAAAATGAGAAGGAGTTAGGGGAAATGGCTCGTTAATTTCATCATACACGTAAGTTAAAGGTCTTCCATTTATAACAGCTTCGATCTCAGTGAGAGTGGTTTGAATCTCTTCATAGCTCAAGCAAGATCGTCCTAAAACTTTCTTCAAGGGCGTTTTGACAGAACGCACCATGCGCTCCCAAAACCCACCCCACCAGCTGGCTCTAGGTACAATAAATTTCCACACAATTCGGTTTTTAGTAAAATACTGTTGAACCTCAGCTTTGGAAATCTTACTCCAAACTTCCTTCAGTAAACTATCAGTTTTGATAAAGGTCTTGGCATTATCACTGTATACAATTTTACAGAGTCCTCTACGTGAAACAAATCTTTTGAAAGCTAAGATGAAGGTTTCAGTGCTGAGGTCAGATGCTACTTCCAGATGAACAGCTCTAGTAACTCCACAGGTGAAGAGCACAATGTAAGCTTTTTCCGGGCCCGATTTAGTTTTGATAAAAATAGGGCCGGCGAAATCAACAGCACAGGTCTCAAATGGGAGTGATTCAATTATCCTATCCTTCGGTAAAGGAGCAATTTCTTCTTTGCCAGGTCTAACTTTAAATCTTTTGCAAATAATGCAAGATTTCAGCACAGATTTAACATATTTCCTTCCTTTGATGATGTAATATGTTTCTCGAAAATGCGCCAAGGTTGTAGCTACTCCATAATGATAAACTTTTTCATGGGCCTGAAGAATTAGCAGTTTGGTGAATTGTTCCCCGCCCGGGAGTATCCAAGGATTTTTTTCCCTTAGAGGCAGATCAGATAAGCGAAGTCTTCCCGATAAATATAATAAACCATCTTCATCCAATTTAGGGCTTAAATTGTATAAAGGAGAATTTTTATTGATAGGTTCTTCCCGTTTCAGGTCTTCAATCTCAAGAGTGAACACAGTTTGTTGAGTTAACTTTAACCAATATTTTTCCGATTTTGTAATTTCTGCAGTAGTAAGCTCACCTGACAGCTTAGTCTTTTTCTTATTAATGTTATTAAGGAATCTGAAAATCCAAGCGGTGATGTTGTATACACGATTAAGTTTACTAAATTTTCCTAAATCCAGCAATGGTTCTGTAAGTAATTTAACATTGCAGGAAAGCTGAATAGAATTTAATTTGGACCTCTTTTCAATCAAATAATCATTATTGCTGGGAAGAATGTCATGCTTCGGCCACCTTTCTTTAGGCATTGATAACCAATCTGGACCTTCAAACCATAATGTATTTTCTACAAGACTAGTTAAACTTTCCCCTCTGGTCAACAAATCTCCAGGATTGGCTTTCCCTGGAGTAAAATTCCAAATTCTGGGGTTAGTCAAAGACTGTATTTCTTCAACCCTATTTGCCACAAAAGGCTTCCAGTTTATCGGTGAACCCTTTATCCAATGTAGCACGACAATGGAATCTGACCAAATATGGACATCTAAAACATGAGAACTAAAAACAGTTTTTAAATATTTGCACATCCTAGCAGCTATTATCGCACTCATAAGTTCGAGGCCAGGGATTGTCAAACGTTTTATAGGGGAAACCCTACATTTTGCCCAAACAAGACTGGTCCGAATTTCATTATAATTTTTGGCACATCGAAAATATGCAACAGCACCATAAGCCTTAGGACTTGCATCAGAAAAAATGTGAAGTTCTATGGTATCAAAATTTTCTAGACCCCCCGGAAAATATTTACGAGGTATCTCAAACTTGGGTAAATGATCAATTTCTGAACACCAACTTTCCCACTCGTATTTTAGATCATTAGGTAAGTTTTCGTCCCATCCTATACCTCGCTGCCAAGTTTCTTGCAACAAACTTTTCATCCTAACAGTAAATGGTAAAAGAATTCCAAGAGGATCAAATATCTTTAGAACAGTTTTCAAAACAACGCGTTTTGAAGGATTGATTTTACAATCCTCGCGAAAGTCTGGAACGTCAAAATGCAAGCTATCAGAATTGGTATTCCATAGTAAACCCAAGATCTTTAAGGTATCATTACGAAGTTCAGCTGTTTCACACATTCCCTTTTCTTCCCACAATTTTTGAAGTTTTACGGAATCAGTATTAAATTTCCGCAAATTCATTCCAGCTTCTTTAAAAATATCTGAAGCTGTCGATGATACGTAATACACTTCTTTATCAGATTTCGCACCAGATATCAAATCATCTACATAAATGGATGAATCCAAAATATTAACTACTTGGGGATGATTTTCATATTTTTTAATATGATGCTTGATCGTAGAAGCCAAAATAAAGGGGGAACAGCTTACCCCAAAAGCCGCCCTCGAAAATCTCATAAATTTTAATTCACCCCTTTCGTTACTAAACCATATAAATTTCAGGTAATTCCTGTCCTCTTCCGCAATTCCAATTTGCAAAAAAGCTTTTTCTAAATCGGCGCAAAATGCAATATTATGTTTCCTAAAACTAAGTATTATATCAAGAACGTTTGGATTAAGATTAGGTCCGGGGAATAAACAATCATTCAAAGAATTTAAATGTTTCTCCTTTGAAGAAGCATCAAATACCATTCTAACTTTAGAGGTTACCTTATCCTCTCTTACTACTGGTCTATGAGGCATGAAATAACTATTTTCGATTTTTGAATCAGAACATGGTTCTATAACCCCATTACGTTCCTGTTCCAAAACAATAGCTTTATAACTATCAAATAAATTAATGTCCTTTTCAAGTTTTCTACTTAAATCGTCAAAGCGATTTCTTGCAATTCTGAAATTATTCGCAACTTTAGACTTATCTTCTTTCCATAATAAAGAAGTTTCGTATCTGTTATTTACAAACTTTAAGTTAGATTCAAATTTATCAATTATTTCCTTTTCTACTTCTGAAACATTTTCCCTAGATTGCATAATCCCGAGCGATTCCAATTCCCACAAAAATCTTAAGCTTTCGAGCTCATTATCAGGGCTTAGCTTGCTACTTACGACTGAGAAACTACAAACAGATTTTCTTTCCCCTTTCATTGACCCATCCTCTACAAAACCGCAAAGCGAGTACCCCAACAAACTATCACACAGAAAGAGTGACTTTGTTAACTTTTCAACCGGTCCATGACAGATTTGGTAAAAATAATCCGCACCAATTAATAACTCGATTTGAGAACCACCTACGTTATCACAACTCGAAAACTTGTATGACACTAGTTTAGTCATAACTTCTTTGCTAATTGGTGGGGAGAGAATACTAACACTCGAAATCACATCTGTTACTAACGCTTCAATATGAATACAACGCGATTTATCATCTACATGAGATAACTTCAACTCAACGACATCAAAATTTTTAATTTGCGGTTTAAAAGCTCCAAATGAAAATATCTGAAGTCTTTCTTGCCTTAAAACTGGAGGGTTTAATTCTGAAATTAAATTTTCTGTGACATAAGTTTTTTGACTTCCCGTGTCATAAAGAATTAAAGACAATTTAGAATTCGAATCAGATTCCACCTTAACGCATGAAGTTTGCAAAATTACTTCTTTAGTATTTACATTAGTAATATTTTTCCGACAATGAGAAACTGAAGCAATAATTGATTCTCCCCCAGTATCTCTGTTTACATTTGCGGGTTTGAAAGTTTTATTGGTACAAATTGATGTGTGATGAAAGTTACCATTGCATATTTTGCAGCTCTCAGTTTTAAATTTGCAATTTGAGGATAGGTGATATTTACGAAAACAAACATAACATCGACCAGTCTTCCGCAATTTTTCACGTTTGTCAGAAATAGGCTTCGACTTGCATGATTTCGAATCATGTTCTGTTGAATCACAAAATATACAAACACCTTTTGAATTTGTAGTTAATGTAGAAGTCGTGGGAATATCCCATTTGTAATTGCTAATCTGCTGTTTATTTTTTTCCTTTTTACTACTTGAAGAATATTTTCCAGAATTCTGCAGATGAATTGTTGCTTCACGAGATTGAACTTCATTTTTTATAAATGTTAGAAGTTCATCGATGTCCATATCTGTCATACTTGACCGTTTACGATTGAAATCCAGGGCCATTTCAGTTGGAATTAATTTCAATAAAATAGGTGCAAGCAAGTGTCCGTAACTACCGGATGTAACACCGAGGGAGTTTAAATTTCGAATTTGAACTTCAACATTATCATAAAGTTCCCTTAAGTCCCTTATGTGATAGGAATTTTTCACTGGTTTTAAATTTAACAGCTTACTCATATGCGCATTAATGACTAAATCATTTCTACCATATCTGTTTTTCAACAAATCTACAGCTGATTTGTAATTTTCTGCCGTAAGTGAAAATCCAGCAACAGCATTATAAGCGCTGCCACCAAGTAGAGATTTCAAATATGAAAATTTGTCGATAGGAGATAAACTTTTGTTTTTATCAATGGCATTAGAAAATTGGCCCCAAAATTCCAACCAGCAACTGCTGTCCCCATAAAACTTATGTATGGTAAGTTTAGGAAGTTTCATACAACGCTCAATTTTGAAGGATTGAGAATTACTTTCATCTTTCGAGATTGATGACTCAAACAATTCCTTTTGACTTTCAGCAGCACGTTCATTTAAAAACTTAGTAATCTTATACCGAAATTCTATTATTCTTTCGCTATAATGTTCAGAAGTTTCTATTTCATTTTCAAATTCTGTCTCGGCAGTCAGATCTTGGATATCCGAATTTAATTTTTTCAAGCAGTCGTACTTTTCATTTAATTGGTCTTTATAAATACTTAAAAGATCAATTTTCTGCTCTGCTGCGATTTCCTCACTTTCTAGTGCTGTATCTATTTTGTTACACAGTTTTGAAGTCTGTGTTCTTAAACCTCCGCGTTTCTTCTTTAGGATTTCTAATGTACTTGTCATTTTCATTCAATGCAATATTTACAACAGGTATAATAATAAACTGAGCTTACCTGTGTAAATTTCAAGACTTTTCAGATTCAGATGATCACAATATCAAATCCTGTCGCGGACGCCAATAAAAGAACTCAGCAGTTCCACTTTTTGCAGGTTTAAAAATTCTTCGTAATTCTGTTCATTTGGTCAAAATGTTACACAAGTAACCACATTACAACCATCAACTAAAACAAAACTAACTTTTATTAACATAAAACAAAATAAAATTAACCATAGGAATGGTTCATGCTGGTATTTCAAGGGCCAGCGGCTCCCTTCAAAATCCACATCAATCGAAATCCACATTACCTAAAGCAATCTTTCAATTTAAACTTAAACTTAGGTTTGCTGTAAAACTGGCGAGAGATTTTCTCGCCAAAAGAAACTAAAAGGGAGATTCAACTCAAAGGGAGATTCTCGTGTAAGCGTACTTAACCTTGTGCGTGCTAGGTGGCTAGCGCGTGTAAGCGTACGTACCCTTGTGCGTGCTAGGTGGCTAGCGCGTGTAAGTGTACGTACCCTTGTGCGTGCTACTGCGCTAGCGCGTGTAAGCGTACGTACCCTTGTGCGTGCTAGCTGGCTAGCGCGTGTAAGCGTACGTACCTTTGTGCGCGCTACGGCGCTAGCGCGTGTAAGCGTACGTACCCTTGTGCGTGCTAGCTGGCTAACGCGTGTAAGCGTACGTATCCTTGTGCGTTCTAGCTGGCTAGCGCGTGTAAGCGTACGTACCTTTGTGCGCGCTACTGCGCTAAGCGCGTGTAAGCGTATGTACCCTTGTGCGTGCTAGCTGGCTAACGCGTGTAAGCGCACGTACCTTTGTGCGTGCTACTGCGCTAGCGCGTGTAAGCGTACGTACCCTTGTGCATGCTAGCTGGCTAGCGCTTGTAAGCGTACGTACGTTTGTGCGTGCTACTGCGCTGGCTCGTGTAAGCGTACTTAACCTTGTGCGTGCTAGGTGGCTAGCGCGTGTAAGCGTACGTACCTTTGTGCGCGCTACTGCGGCGCTAGCGCGTGTAAGCGTACGTACCCTTGTGCGTGCTAGCTGGCTAACGCGTGTAAGCGTACGTATCCTTGTGCGTTCTAGCTGGCTAGCGCGTGTAAGCGTACGTACCTTTGTGCGCGCTACTGCGCTAGCGCGTGTAAGCGTATGTAGCGTATGTACCCTTGTGCGTGCTAGCTGGCTAACGCGTGTAAGCGCACGTACCTTTGTGCGTGCTACTGCGCTAGCGCGTGTAAGCGTACGTACCCTTGTGCATGCGAGCTGGCTAGCGCGTGTAAGCGTACGTAACTTTGTGCGTGCTACTGCGCTGGCTCGTGTAAGCGTACTTAACCTTGTGCGTGCTAGGTGGCTAGCGCGTGTAAGCGTACGTACCCTTGTGCGTGATAGCTGGCTAGCGCGTGTAAGCGTACGTACCCTTGTGCGTGCTACTGCGCTAGCGCGTGTAAGCGTACGTACTCTTGTGCGTGCTAGCTGGCTAGCGCGTGTAAGCGTACGTACCTTTGTGCGCGCTACGGCGCTAGCGCGTGTAAGCGTACGTACCCTTGTGCGTGCTAGCTGGCTAACGCGTGTAAGCGTACGTACCCTTGTGCGTGCTAGCTGGCTAGCGCGTGTAAGCGTACGTACCTTTGTGCGCGCTACTGCGCTAACGCGTGTAAGCGTATGTACCCTTGTGCGTGATTGCTGGCTAACGCGTGTAAGCTTACGTACCTTTGTGCGTGCTACTGCGCTAGCGCGTGTAAGCGTACGTACCCTTGTGCATGCTAGCTGGCTAGCGCTTGTAAGCGTACGTACGTTTGTGCGTGCTACTGCGCTGGCTCGTGTAAGCGTACTTAACCTTGTGCGTGCTAGGTGGCTAGCGCGTGTAAGCGTACGTACCCTTGTGCGTGCTAGCTGGCTAACGCGTGTAAGCGTACGTACCCTTGTGCGTGCTAGCTGGCTAGCGCGTGTAAGCGTACGTACCTTTGTGCGCGCTACTGCGCTAACGCGTGTAAGCGTATGTACCCTTGTGCGTGCTTGCTGGCTAACGCGTGTAAGCTTACGTACCTTTGTGCGTGCTACTGCGCTAGCGCGTGTAAGCGTACGTACCCTTGTGCATGCTAGCTGGCTAGCGCTTGTAAGCGTACGTACGTTTGTGCGTGCTACTGCGCTGGCTCGTGTAAGCGTACTTAACCTTGTGCGTGCTAGGTGGCTAGCGCGTGTAAGCGTACGTACCCTTGTGCGTGCTACTGCGCTAGCGCGTGTAAGCGTACGTACCCTTGTGCGTGATAGCTGGCTAGCGCGTGTAAGCGTACGTACCCTTGTGCGTGCTACTGCGCTAGCGCGTATAAGCGTACGTACTCTTGTGCGTGCTAGCTGGCTAGCGCGTGTAAGCGTACGTACCTTTGTACGCGCTACGGCGCTGGCGCGTGTAAGCGTACGTATCCTTGTGCGTGCTAGCTGGCTAACGCGTGTAAGCGTACGTACCTTTGTGGGTGCTACTGCGCTAGCGCGTGTAAGCGTACGTACCCTTGTGCGTGCTACTGCGCTTGCGCGTGCAAGCATACGTACCCTTGTGCGTGCTACTGCGCTAGCGCGTGTAAGCGTACGTACTCTTGTGCGTGCTAGCTGGCTAGCGCGTGTAAGCGTACGTACCTTTGTGCGCGCTACGGCGCTAGCGCGTGTAAGCGTACGTACCCTTGTGCGTGCTAGCTGGCTAACGCGTGTAAGCGTACGTACCCTTGTGCGTGCTAGCTGGCTAGCGCGTGTAAGCGTACGTACCTTTGTGCGCGCTACTGCGCTAGCGCGTGTAAGCGTATGTACCCTTGTGCGTGCTTGCTAAAAGAACTCAGCAGTTCCACTTTTTGCAGGTTTAAAAATTCTTCGTAATTCTGTTCATTTGGTCAAAATGTTACACAAGTAACCACATTACAACCATCAACTAAAACAAAACTAACTTTTATTAACATAAAACAAAATAAAATTAACCATAGGAATGGTTCATGCTGGTATTTCAAGGGCCAGCGGCTCCCTTCAAAATCCACATCAATCGAAATCCACATTACCTAAAGCAATCTTTCAATTTAAACTTAAACTTAGGTTTGCTGTAAAACTGGCGAGAGATTTTCTCGCCAAAAGAAACTAAAAGGGAGATTCAACACACTCCCCCAGGATGAACAATTGAAATGTTCAGCAAAATTCAAATATTTACTTTTTTTTTTTAAACAAAATAGCAATCAAACAAATTAACATACTTACAAACTTGGTGTAAACTTCAAATGAATAACAGCTAACTAAAATATATAACAGTCTGAATTAGACATGAAATAACAAAGTTCAATTTAAAAGTAAACAGAAATGACATTTTTATGCGGAAGATTTTTTTTACTGAGTCACTGACTCAATATCAAGTTCTAAATTATACAGTAATTGAATAGGTCTCCTCACAACGCCTGAAGGCGTTCGAACAGCACAAGATCTAACTTTAGAGTCTCTGCCGAAAAAAAGGTCTTTAACAACTCCTATTTTCCACATGTGTTTTGGAACCTTGTCTTCATGAACTATAACCACGTCTCCAATTTTGAATTTTGTAGGAGTATCTATTGGAACGATGCGATTTGCAGATCGTAGTTCCAGTAAGTACTCCGTTCTCCAACGCTTCCAAAAATGGTTTAAAATTTGATCTCTGTATCTCAATAATTTCGTGAGGGTCTTTTTGTTGGATTTTGGTTCTGCCACAGAAGGAATATCAGGAAAGAAATTTGGGCGCTTGCCTATCAGAAAATGAGAAGGAGTTAGGGGAAATGGCTCGTTAATTTCATCATACACGTAAGTTAAAGGTCTTCCATTTATAACAGCTTCGATCTCAGTGAGAGTGGTTTGAATCTCTTCATAGCTCAAGCAAGATCGTCCTAAAACTTTCTTCAAGGGCGTTTTGACAGAACGCACCATGCGCTCCCAAAACCCACCCCACCAGCTGGCTCTAGGTACAATAAATTTCCACACAATTCGGTTTTTAGTAAAATACTGTTGAACCTCAGCTTTGGAAATCTTACTCCAAACTTCCTTCAGTAAACTATCAGTTTTGATAAAGGTCTTGGCATTATCACTGTATACAATTTTACAGAGTCCTCTACGTGAAACAAATCTTTTGAAAGCTAAGATGAAGGTTTCAGTGCTGAGGTCAGATGCTACTTCCAGATGAACAGCTCTAGTAACTCCACAGGTGAAGAGCACAATGTAAGCTTTTTCCGGGCCCGATTTAGTTTTGATAAAAATAGGGCCGGCGAAATCAACAGCACAGGTCTCAAATGGGAGTGATTCAATTATCCTATCCTTCGGTAAAGGAGCAATTTCTTCTTTGCCAGGTCTAACTTTAAATCTTTTGCAAATAATGCAAGATTTCAGCACAGATTTAACATATTTCCTTCCTTTGATGATGTAATATGTTTCTCGAAAATGCGCCAAGGTTGTAGCTACTCCATAATGATAAACTTTTTCATGGGCCTGAAGAATTAGCAGTTTGGTGAATTGTTCCCCGCCCGGGAGTATCCAAGGATTTTTTTCCCTTAGAGGCAGATCAGATAAGCGAAGTCTTCCCGATAAATATAATAAACCATCTTCATCCAATTTAGGGCTTAAATTGTATAAAGGAGAATTTTTATTGATAGGTTCTTCCCGTTTCAGGTCTTCAATCTCAAGAGTGAACACAGTTTGTTGAGTTAACTTTAACCAATATTTTTCCGATTTTGTAATTTCTGCAGTAGTAAGCTCACCTGACAGCTTAGTCTTTTTCTTATTAATGTTATTAAGGAATCTGAAAATCCAAGCGGTGATGTTGTATACACGATTAAGTTTACTAAATTTTCCTAAATCCAGCAATGGTTCTGTAAGTAATTTAACATTGCAGGAAAGCTGAATAGAATTTAATTTGGACCTCTTTTCAATCAAATAATCATTATTGCTGGGAAGAATGTCATGCTTCGGCCACCTTTCTTTAGGCATTGATAACCAATCTGGACCTTCAAACCATAATGTATTTTCTACAAGACTAGTTAAACTTTCCCCTCTGGTCAACAAATCTCCAGGATTGGCTTTCCCTGGAGTAAAATTCCAAATTCTGGGGTTAGTCAAAGACTGTATTTCTTCAACCCTATTTGCCACAAAAGGCTTCCAGTTTATCGGTGAACCCTTTATCCAATGTAGCACGACAATGGAATCTGACCAAATATGGACATCTAAAACATGAGAACTAAAAACAGTTTTTAAATATTTGCACATCCTAGCAGCTATTATCGCACTCATAAGTTCGAGGCCAGGGATTGTCAAACGTTTTATAGGGGAAACCCTACATTTTGCCCAAACAAGACTGGTCCGAATTTCATTATAATTTTTGGCACATCGAAAATATGCAACAGCACCATAAGCCTTAGGACTTGCATCAGAAAAAATGTGAAGTTCTATGGTATCAAAATTTTCTAGACCCCCCGGAAAATATTTACGAGGTATCTCAAACTTGGGTAAATGATCAATTTCTGAACACCAACTTTCCCACTCGTATTTTAGATCATTAGGTAAGTTTTCGTCCCATCCTATACCTCGCTGCCAAGTTTCTTGCAACAAACTTTTCATCCTAACAGTAAATGGTAAAAGAATTCCAAGAGGATCAAATATCTTTAGAACAGTTTTCAAAACAACGCGTTTTGAAGGATTGATTTTACAATCCTCGCGAAAGTCTGGAACGTCAAAATGCAAGCTATCAGAATTGGTATTCCATAGTAAGCCCAAGATCTTTAAGGTATCATTACGAAGTTCAGCTGTTTCACACATTCCCTTTTCTTCCCACAATTTTTGAAGTTTTACGGAATCAGTATTAAATTTCCGCAAATTCATTCCAGCTTCTTTAAAAATATCTGAAGCTGTCGATGATACGTAATACACTTCTTTATCAGATTTCGCACCAGATATCAAATCATCTACATAAATGGATGAATCCAAAATATTAACTACTTGGGGATGATTTTCATATTTTTTAATATGATGCTTGATCGTAGAAGCCAAAATAAAGGGGGAACAGCTTACCCCAAAAGCCGCCCTCGAAAATCTCATAAATTTTAATTCACCCCTTTCGTTACTAAACCATATAAATTTCAGGTAATTCCTGTCCTCTTCCGCAATTCCAATTTGCAAAAAAGCTTTTTCTAAATCGGCGCAAAATGCAATATTATGTTTCCTAAAACTAAGTATTATATCAAGAACGTTTGGATTAAGATTAGGTCCGGGGAATAAACAATCATTCAAAGAATTTAAATGTTTCTCCTTTGAAGAAGCATCAAATACCATTCTAACTTTAGAGGTTACCTTATCCTCTCTTACTACTGGTCTATGAGGCATGAAATAACTATTTTCGATTTTTGAATCAGAACATGGTTCTATAACCCCATTACGTTCCTGTTCCAAAACAATAGCTTTATAACTATCAAATAAATTAATGTCCTTTTCAAGTTTTCTACTTAAATCGTCAAAGCGATTTCTTGCAATTCTGAAATTATTCGCAACTTTAGACTTATCTTCTTTCCATAATAAAGAAGTTTCGTATCTGTTATTTACAAACTTTAAGTTAGATTCAAATTTATCAATTATTTCCTTTTCTACTTCTGAAACATTTTCCCTAGATTGCATAATCCCGAGCGATTCCAATTCCCACAAAAATCTTAAGCTTTCGAGCTCATTATCAGGGCTTAGCTTGCTACTTACGACTGAGAAACTACAAACAGATTTTCTTTCCCCTTTCATTGACCCATCCTCTACAAAACCGCAAAGCGAGTACCCCAACAAACTATCACACAGAAAGAGTGACTTTGTTAACTTTTCAACCGGTCCATGACAGATTTGGTAAAAATAATCCGCACCAATTAATAACTCGATTTGAGAACCACCTACGTTATCACAACTCGAAAACTTGTATGACACTAGTTTAGTCATAACTTCTTTGCTAATTGGTGGGGAGAGAATACTAACACTCGAAATCACATCTGTTACTAACGCTTCAATATGAATACAACGCGATTTATCATCTACATGAGATAACTTCAACTCAACGACATCAAAATTTTTAATTTGCGGTTTAAAAGCTCCAAATGAAAATATCTGAAGTCTTTCTTGCCTTAAAACTGGAGGGTTTAATTCTGAAATTAAATTTTCTGTGACATAAGTTTTTTGACTTCCCGTGTCATAAAGAATTAAAGACAATTTAGAATTCGAATCAGATTCCACCTTAACGCATGAAGTTTGCAAAATTACTTCTTTAGTATTTACATTAGTAATATTTTTCCGACAATGAGAAACTGAAGCAATAATTGATTCTCCCCCAGTATCTCTGTTTACATTTGCGGGTTTGAAAGTTTTATTGGTACAAATTGATGTGTGATGAAAGTTACCATTGCATATTTTGCAGCTCTCAGTTTTAAATTTGCAATTTGAGGATAGGTGATATTTACGAAAACAAACATAACATCGACCAGTCTTCCGCAATTTTTCACGTTTGTCAGAAATAGGCTTCGACTTGCATGATTTCGAATCATGTTCTGTTGAATCACAAAATATACAAACACCTTTTGAATTTGTAGTTAATGTAGAAGTCGTGGGAATATCCCATTTGTAATTGCTAATCTGCTGTTTATTTTTTTCCTTTTTACTACTTGAAGAATATTTTCCAGAATTCTGCAGATGAATTGTTGCTTCACGAGATTGAACTTCATTTTTTATAAATGTTAGAAGTTCATCGATGTCCATATCTGTCATACTTGACCGTTTACGATTGAAATCCAGGGCCATTTCAGTTGGAATTAATTTCAATAAAATAGGTGCAAGCAAGTGTCCGTAACTACCGGATGTAACACCGAGGGAGTTTAAATTTCGAATTTGAACTTCAACATTATCATAAAGTTCCCTTAAGTCCCTTATGTGATAGGAATTTTTCACTGGTTTTAAATTTAACAGCTTACTCATATGCGCATTAATGACTAAATCATTTCTACCATATCTGTTTTTCAACAAATCTACAGCTGATTTGTAATTTTCTGCCGTAAGTGAAAAT
This sequence comes from Uloborus diversus, assembly GCF_026930045.1. Classification (NCBI taxonomy): domain Eukaryota; kingdom Metazoa; phylum Arthropoda; class Arachnida; order Araneae; family Uloboridae; genus Uloborus; species Uloborus diversus. The sequence continues at coordinate 220,872,150 of NC_072732.1, forward strand.
CCAGCAACAGCATTATAAGCGCTGCCACCAAGTAGAGATTTCAAATATGAAAATTTGTCGATAGGAGATAAACTTTTGTTTTTATCAATGGCATTAGAAAATTGGCCCCAAAATTCCAACCAGCAACTGCTGTCCCCATAAAACTTATGTATGGTAAGTTTAGGAAGTTTCATACAACGCTCAATTTTGAAGGATTGAGAATTACTTTCATCTTTCGAGATTGATGACTCAAACAATTCCTTTTGACTTTCAGCAGCACGTTCATTTAAAAACTTAGTAATCTTATACCGAAATTCTATTATTCTTTCGCTATAATGTTCAGAAGTTTCTATTTCATTTTCAAATTCTGTCTCGGCAGTCAGATCTTGGATATCCGAATTTAATTTTTTCAAGCAGTCGTACTTTTCATTTAATTGGTCTTTATAAATACTTAAAAGATCAATTTTCTGCTCTGCTGCGATTTCCTCACTTTCTAGTGCTGTATCTATTTTGTTACACAGTTTTGAAGTCTGTGTTCTTAAACCTCCGCGTTTCTTCTTTAGGATTTCTAATGTACTTGTCATTTTCATTCAATGCAATATTTACAACAGGTATAATAATAAACTGAGCTTACCTGTGTAAATTTCAAGACTTTTCAGATTCAGATGATCACAATATCAAATCCTGTCGCGGACGCCAATAAAAGAACTCAGCAGTTCCACTTTTTGCAGGTTTAAAAATTCTTCGTAATTCTGTTCATTTGGTCAAAATGTTACACAAGTAACCACATTACAACCATCAACTAAAACAAAACTAACTTTTATTAACATAAAACAAAATAAAATTAACCATAGGAATGGTTCATGCTGGTATTTCAAGGGCCAGCGGCTCCCTTCAAAATCCACATCAATCGAAATCCACATTACCTAAAGCAATCTTTCAATTTAAACTTAAACTTAGGTTTGCTGTAAAACTGGCGAGAGATTTTCTCGCCAAAAGAAACTAAAAGGGAGATTCAACTCAAAGGGAGATTCTCGTGTAAACGTACTTAACCTTGTGCGTGCTAGGTGGCTAGCGCGTGTAAGCGTACGTACCCTTGTGCGTGCTAGGTGGCTAGCGCGTGTAAGTGTACGTACCCTTGTGCGTGCTACTGCGCTAGCGCGTGTAAGCGTACGTACCCTTGTGCGTGCTAGCTGGCTAGCGCGTGTAAGCGTACGTACCTTTGTGCGCGCTACGGCGCTAGCGCGTGTAAGCGTACGTACCCTTGTGCGTGCTAGCTGGCTAACGCGTGTAAGCGTACGTATCCTTGTGCGTTCTAGCTGGCTAGCGCGTGTAAGCGTACGTACCTTTGTGCGCGCTACTGCGCTAGCGCGTGTAAGCGTATGTACCCTTGTGCGTGCTAGCTGGCTAACGCGTGTAAGCGCACGTACCTTTGTGCGTGCTACTGCGCTAGCGCGTGTAAGCGTACGTACCCTTGTGCATGCTAGCTGGCTAGCGCGTGTAAGCGTACGTAACTTTGTGCGTGCTACTGCGCTGGCTCGTGTAAGCGTACTTAACCTTGTGCGTGCTAGGTGGCTAGCGCGTGTAAGCGTACGTACCCTTGTGCGTGATAGCTGGCTAGCGCGTGTAAGCGTACGTACCCTTGTGCGTGCTACTGCGCTAGCGCGTGTAAGCGTACGTACTCTTGTGCGTGCTAGCTGGCTAGCGCGTGTAAGCGTACGTACCTTTGTGCGCGCTACGGCGCTAGCGCGTGTAAGCGTACGTACCCTTGTGCGTGCTAGCTGGCTAACGCGTGTAAGCGTACGTACCCTTGTGCGTGCTAGCTGGCTAGCGCGTGTAAGCGTACGTACCTTTGTGCGCGCTACTGCGCTAACGCGTGTAAGCGTATGTACCCTTGTGCGTGCTTGCTGGCTAACGCGTGTAAGCTTACGTACCTTTGTGCGTGCTACTGCGCTAGCGCGTGTAAGCGTACGTACCCTTGTGCATGCTAGCTGGCTAGCGCTTGTAAGCGTACGTACGTTTGTGCGTGCTACTGCGCTGGCTCGTGTAAGCGTACTTAACCTTGTGCGTGCTAGGTGGCTAGCGCGTGTAAGCGTACGTACCTTTGTGCGCGCTACGGCGCTAGCGCGTGTAAGCGTACGTACCCTTGTGCGTGCTAGCTGGCTAACGCGTGTAAGCGTACGTATCCTTGTGCGTTCTAGCTGGCTAGCGCGTGTAAGCGTACGTACCTTTGTGCGCGCTACTGCGCTAGCGCGTGTAAGCGTATGTACCCTTGTGCGTGCTAGCTGGCTAACGCGTGTAAGCGCACGTACCTTTGTGCGTGCTACTGCGCTAGCGCGTGTAAGCGTACGTACCCTTGTGCATGCGAGCTGGCTAGCGCGTGTAAGCGTACGTAACTTTGTGCGTGCTACTGCGCTGGCTCGTGTAAGCGTACTTAACCTTGTGCGTGCTAGGTGGCTAGCGCGTGTAAGCGTACGTACCCTTGTGCGTGATAGCTGGCTAGCGCGTGTAAGCGTACGTACCCTTGTGCGTGCTACTGCGCTAGCGCGTGTAAGCGTACGTACTCTTGTGCGTGCTAGCTGGCTAGCGCGTGTAAGCGTACGTACCTTTGTGCGCGCTACGGCGCTAGCGCGTGTAAGCGTACGTACCCTTGTGCGTGCTAGCTGGCTAACGCGTGTAAGCGTACGTACCCTTGTGCGTGCTAGCTGGCTAGCGCGTGTAAGCGTACGTACCTTTGTGCGCGCTACTGCGCTAACGCGTGTAAGCGTATGTACCCTTGTGCGTGCTTGCTGGCTAACGCGTGTAAGCTTACGTACCTTTGTGCGTGCTACTGCGCTAGCGCGTGTAAGCGTACGTACCCTTGTGCATGCTAGCTGGCTAGCGCTTGTAAGCGTACGTACGTTTGTGCGTGCTACTGCGCTGGCTCGTGTAAGCGTACTTAACCTTGTGCGTGCTAGGTGGCTAGCGCGTGTAAGCGTACGTACCCTTGTGCGTGCTAGCTGGCTAACGCGTGTAAGCGTACGTACCCTTGTGCGTGCTAGCTGGCTAGCGCGTGTAAGCGTACGTACCTTTGTGCGCGCTACTGCGCTAACGCGTGTAAGCGTATGTACCCTTGTGCGTGCTTGCTGGCTAACGCGTGTAAGCTTACGTACCTTTGTGCGTGCTACTGCGCTAGCGCGTGTAAGCGTACGTACCCTTGTGCATGCTAGCTGGCTAGCGCTTGTAAGCGTACGTACGTTTGTGCGTGCTACTGCGCTGGCTCGTGTAAGCGTACTTAACCTTGTGCGTGCTAGGTGGCTAGCGCGTGTAAGCGTACGTACCCTTGTGCGTGCTACTGCGCTAGCGCGTGTAAGCGTACGTACCCTTGTGCGTGATAGCTGGCTAGCGCGTGTAAGCGTACGTACCCTTGTGCGTGCTACTGCGCTAGCGCGTATAAGCGTACGTACTCTTGTGCGTGCTAGCTGGCTAGCGCGTGTAAGCGTACGTACCTTTGTACGCGCTACGGCGCTGGCGCGTGTAAGCGTACGTATCCTTGTGCGTGCTAGCTGGCTAACGCGTGTAAGCGTACGTACCTTTGTGGGTGCTACTGCGCTAGCGCGTGTAAGCGTACGTACCCTTGTGCGTGCTACTGCGCTTGCGCGTGCAAGCATACGTACCCTTGTGCGTGCTACTGCGCTAGCGCGTGTAAGCGTACGTACTCTTGTGCGTGCTAGCTGGCTAGCGCGTGTAAGCGTACGTACCTTTGTGCGCGCTACGGCGCTAGCGCGTGTAAGCGTACGTACCCTTGTGCGTGCTAGCTGGCTAACGCGTGTAAGCGTACGTACCCTTGTGCGTGCTAGCTGGCTAGCGCGTGTAAGCGTACGTACCTTTGTGCGCGCTACTGCGCTAGCGCGTGTAAGCGTATGTACCCTTGTGCGTGCTTGCTAAAAGAACTCAGCAGTTCCACTTTTTGCAGGTTTAAAAATTCTTCGTAATTCTGTTCATTTGGTCAAAATGTTACACAAGTAACCACATTACAACCATCAACTAAAACAAAACTAACTTTTATTAACATAAAACAAAATAAAATTAACCATAGGAATGGTTCATGCTGGTATTTCAAGGGCCAGCGGCTCCCTTCAAAATCCACATCAATCGAAATCCACATTACCTAAAGCAATCTTTCAATTTAAACTTAAACTTAGGTTTGCTGTAAAACTGGCGAGAGATTTTCTCGCCAAAAGAAACTAAAAGGGAGATTCAACACACTCCCCCAGGATGAACAATTGAAATGTTCAGCAAAATTCAAATATTTACTTTTTTTTTTTAAACAAAATAGCAATCAAACAAATTAACATACTTACAAACTTGGTGTAAACTTCAAATGAATAACAGCTAACTAAAATATATAACAGTCTGAATTAGACATGAAATAACAAAGTTCAATTTAAAAGTAAACAGAAATGACATTTTTATGCGGAAGATTTTTTTTACTGAGTCACTGACTCAATATCAAGTTCTAAATTATACAGTAATTGAATAGGTCTCCTCACAACGCCTGAAGGCGTTCGAACAGCACAAGATCTAACTTTAGAGTCTCTGCCGAAAAAAAGGTCTTTAACAACTCCTATTTTCCACATGTGTTTTGGAACCTTGTCTTCATGAACTATAACCACGTCTCCAATTTTGAATTTTGTAGGAGTATCTATTGGAACGATGCGATTTGCAGATCGTAGTTCCAGTAAGTACTCCGTTCTCCAACGCTTCCAAAAATGGTTTAAAATTTGATCTCTGTATCTCAATAATTTCGTGAGGGTCTTTTTGTTGGATTTTGGTTCTGCCACAGAAGGAATATCAGGAAAGAAATTTGGGCGCTTGCCTATCAGAAAATGAGAAGGAGTTAGGGGAAATGGCTCGTTAATTTCATCATACACGTAAGTTAAAGGTCTTCCATTTATAACAGCTTCGATCTCAGTGAGAGTGGTTTGAATCTCTTCATAGCTCAAGCAAGATCGTCCTAAAACTTTCTTCAAGGGCGTTTTGACAGAACGCACCATGCGCTCCCAAAACCCACCCCACCAGCTGGCTCTAGGTACAATAAATTTCCACACAATTCGGTTTTTAGTAAAATACTGTTGAACCTCAGCTTTGGAAATCTTACTCCAAACTTCCTTCAGTAAACTATCAGTTTTGATAAAGGTCTTGGCATTATCACTGTATACAATTTTACAGAGTCCTCTACGTGAAACAAATCTTTTGAAAGCTAAGATGAAGGTTTCAGTGCTGAGGTCAGATGCTACTTCCAGATGAACAGCTCTAGTAACTCCACAGGTGAAGAGCACAATGTAAGCTTTTTCCGGGCCCGATTTAGTTTTGATAAAAATAGGGCCGGCGAAATCAACAGCACAGGTCTCAAATGGGAGTGATTCAATTATCCTATCCTTCGGTAAAGGAGCAATTTCTTCTTTGCCAGGTCTAACTTTAAATCTTTTGCAAATAATGCAAGATTTCAGCACAGATTTAACATATTTCCTTCCTTTGATGATGTAATATGTTTCTCGAAAATGCGCCAAGGTTGTAGCTACTCCATAATGATAAACTTTTTCATGGGCCTGAAGAATTAGCAGTTTGGTGAATTGTTCCCCGCCCGGGAGTATCCAAGGATTTTTTTCCCTTAGAGGCAGATCAGATAAGCGAAGTCTTCCCGATAAATATAATAAACCATCTTCATCCAATTTAGGGCTTAAATTGTATAAAGGAGAATTTTTATTGATAGGTTCTTCCCGTTTCAGGTCTTCAATCTCAAGAGTGAACACAGTTTGTTGAGTTAACTTTAACCAATATTTTTCCGATTTTGTAATTTCTGCAGTAGTAAGCTCACCTGACAGCTTAGTCTTTTTCTTATTAATGTTATTAAGGAATCTGAAAATCCAAGCGGTGATGTTGTATACACGATTAAGTTTACTAAATTTTCCTAAATCCAGCAATGGTTCTGTAAGTAATTTAACATTGCAGGAAAGCTGAATAGAATTTAATTTGGACCTCTTTTCAATCAAATAATCATTATTGCTGGGAAGAATGTCATGCTTCGGCCACCTTTCTTTAGGCATTGATAACCAATCTGGACCTTCAAACCATAATGTATTTTCTACAAGACTAGTTAAACTTTCCCCTCTGGTCAACAAATCTCCAGGATTGGCTTTCCCTGGAGTAAAATTCCAAATTCTGGGGTTAGTCAAAGACTGTATTTCTTCAACCCTATTTGCCACAAAAGGCTTCCAGTTTATCGGTGAACCCTTTATCCAATGTAGCACGACAATGGAATCTGACCAAATATGGACATCTAAAACATGAGAACTAAAAACAGTTTTTAAATATTTGCACATCCTAGCAGCTATTATCGCACTCATAAGTTCGAGGCCAGGGATTGTCAAACGTTTTATAGGGGAAACCCTACATTTTGCCCAAACAAGACTGGTCCGAATTTCATTATAATTTTTGGCACATCGAAAATATGCAACAGCACCATAAGCCTTAGGACTTGCATCAGAAAAAATGTGAAGTTCTATGGTATCAAAATTTTCTAGACCCCCCGGAAAATATTTACGAGGTATCTCAAACTTGGGTAAATGATCAATTTCTGAACACCAACTTTCCCACTCGTATTTTAGATCATTAGGTAAGTTTTCGTCCCATCCTATACCTCGCTGCCAAGTTTCTTGCAACAAACTTTTCATCCTAACAGTAAATGGTAAAAGAATTCCAAGAGGATCAAATATCTTTAGAACAGTTTTCAAAACAACGCGTTTTGAAGGATTGATTTTACAATCCTCGCGAAAGTCTGGAACGTCAAAATGCAAGCTATCAGAATTGGTATTCCATAGTAAGCCCAAGATCTTTAAGGTATCATTACGAAGTTCAGCTGTTTCACACATTCCCTTTTCTTCCCACAATTTTTGAAGTTTTACGGAATCAGTATTAAATTTCCGCAAATTCATTCCAGCTTCTTTAAAAATATCTGAAGCTGTCGATGATACGTAATACACTTCTTTATCAGATTTCGCACCAGATATCAAATCATCTACATAAATGGATGAATCCAAAATATTAACTACTTGGGGATGATTTTCATATTTTTTAATATGATGCTTGATCGTAGAAGCCAAAATAAAGGGGGAACAGCTTACCCCAAAAGCCGCCCTCGAAAATCTCATAAATTTTAATTCACCCCTTTCGTTACTAAACCATATAAATTTCAGGTAATTCCTGTCCTCTTCCGCAATTCCAATTTGCAAAAAAGCTTTTTCTAAATCGGCGCAAAATGCAATATTATGTTTCCTAAAACTAAGTATTATATCAAGAACGTTTGGATTAAGATTAGGTCCGGGGAATAAACAATCATTCAAAGAATTTAAATGTTTCTCCTTTGAAGAAGCATCAAATACCATTCTAACTTTAGAGGTTACCTTATCCTCTCTTACTACTGGTCTATGAGGCATGAAATAACTATTTTCGATTTTTGAATCAGAACATGGTTCTATAACCCCATTACGTTCCTGTTCCAAAACAATAGCTTTATAACTATCAAATAAATTAATGTCCTTTTCAAGTTTTCTACTTAAATCGTCAAAGCGATTTCTTGCAATTCTGAAATTATTCGCAACTTTAGACTTATCTTCTTTCCATAATAAAGAAGTTTCGTATCTGTTATTTACAAACTTTAAGTTAGATTCAAATTTATCAATTATTTCCTTTTCTACTTCTGAAACATTTTCCCTAGATTGCATAATCCCGAGCGATTCCAATTCCCACAAAAATCTTAAGCTTTCGAGCTCATTATCAGGGCTTAGCTTGCTACTTACGACTGAGAAACTACAAACAGATTTTCTTTCCCCTTTCATTGACCCATCCTCTACAAAACCGCAAAGCGAGTACCCCAACAAACTATCACACAGAAAGAGTGACTTTGTTAACTTTTCAACCGGTCCATGACAGATTTGGTAAAAATAATCCGCACCAATTAATAACTCGATTTGAGAACCACCTACGTTATCACAACTCGAAAACTTGTATGACACTAGTTTAGTCATAACTTCTTTGCTAATTGGTGGGGAGAGAATACTAACACTCGAAATCACATCTGTTACTAACGCTTCAATATGAATACAACGCGATTTATCATCTACATGAGATAACTTCAACTCAACGACATCAAAATTTTTAATTTGCGGTTTAAAAGCTCCAAATGAAAATATCTGAAGTCTTTCTTGCCTTAAAACTGGAGGGTTTAATTCTGAAATTAAATTTTCTGTGACATAAGTTTTTTGACTTCCCGTGTCATAAAGAATTAAAGACAATTTAGAATTCGAATCAGATTCCACCTTAACGCATGAAGTTTTCAAAATTACTTCTTTAGTATTTACATTAGTAATATTTTTCCGACAATGAGAAACTGAAGCAATAATTGATTCTCCCCCAGTATCTCTGTTTACATTTGCGGGTTTGAAAGTTTTATTGGTACAAATTGATGTGTGATGAAAGTTACCATTGCATATTTTGCAGCTCTCAGTTTTAAATTTGCAATTTGAGGATAGGTGATATTTACGAAAACAAACATAACATCGACCAGTCTTCCGCAATTTTTCACGTTTGTCAGAAATAGGCTTCGACTTGCATGATTTCGAATCATGTTCTGTTGAATCACAAAATATACAAACACCTTTTGAATTTGTAGTTAATGTAGAAGTCGTGGGAATATCCCATTTGTAATTGCTAATCTGCTGTTTATTTTTTTCCTTTTTACTACTTGAAGAATATTTTCCAGAATTCTGCAGATGAATTGTTGCTTCACGAGATTGAACTTCATTTTTTATAAATGTTAGAAGTTCATCGATGTCCATATCTGTCATACTTGACCGTTTACGATTGAAATCCAGGGCCATTTCAGTTGGAATTAATTTCAATAAAATAGGTGCAAGCAAGTGTCCGTAACTACCGGATGTAACACCGAGGGAGTTTAAATTTCGAATTTGAACTTCAACATTATCATAAAGTTCCCTTAAGTCCCTTATGTGATAGGAATTTTTCACTGGTTTTAAATTTAACAGCTTACTCATATGCGCATTAATGACTAAATCATTTCTACCATATCTGTTTTTCAACAAATCTACAGCTGATTTGTAATTTTCTGCCGTAAGTGAAAATCCAGCAACAGCATTATAAGCGCTGCCACCAAGTAGAGATTTCAAATATGAAAATTTGTCGATAGGAGATAAACTTTTGTTTTTATCAATGGCATTAGAAAATTGGCCCCAAAATTCCAACCAGCAACTGCTGTCCCCATAAAACTTATGTATGGTAAGTTTAGGAAGTTTCATACAACGCTCAATTTTGAAGGATTGAGAATTACTTTCATCTTTCGAGATTGATGACTCAAACAATTCCTTTTGACTTTCAGCAGCACGTTCATTTAAAAACTTAGTAATCTTATACCGAAATTCTATTATTCTTTCGCTATAATGTTCAGAAGTTTCTATTTCATTTTCAAATTCTGTCTCGGCAGTCAGATCTTGGATATCCGAATTTAATTTTTTCAAGCAGTCGTACTTTTCATTTAATTGGTCTTTATAAATACTTAAAAGATCAATTTTCTGCTCTGCTGCGATTTCCTCACTTTCTAGTGCTGTATCTATTTTGTTACACAGTTTTGAAGTCTGTGTTCTTAAACCTCCGCGTTTCTTCTTTAGGATTTCTAATGTACTTGTCATTTTCATTCAATGCAATATTTACAACAGGTATAATAATAAACTGAGCTTACCTGTGTAAATTTCAAGACTTTTCAGATTCAGATGATCACAATATCAAATCCTGTCGCGGACGCCAATAAAAGAACTCAGCAGTTCCACTTTTTGCAGGTTTAAAAATTCTTCGTAATTCTGTTCATTTGGTCAAAATGTTACACAAGTAACCACATTACAACCATCAACTAAAACAAAACTAACTTTTATTAACATAAAACAAAATAAAATTAACCATAGGAATGGTTCATGCTGGTATTTCAAGGGCCAGCGGCTCCCTTCAAAATCCACATCAATCGAAATCCACATTACCTAAAGCAATCTTTCAATTTAAACTTAAACTTAGGTTTGCTGTAAAACTGGCGAGAGATTTTCTCGCCAAAAGAAACTAAAAGGGAGATTCAACTCAAAGGGAGATTCTCGTGTAAACGTACTTAACCTTGTGCGTGCTAGGTGGCTAGCGCGTGTAAGCGTACGTACCCTTGTGCGTGCTAGGTGGCTAGCGCGTGTAAGTGTACGTACCCTTGTGCGTGCTACTGCGCTAGCGCGTGTAAGCGTACGTACCCTTGTGCGTGCTAGCTGGCTAGCGCGTGTAAGCGTACGTACCTTTGTGCGCGCTACGGCGCTAGCGCGTGTAAGCGTACGTACCCTTGTGCGTGCTAGCTGGCTAACGCGTGTAAGCGTACGTATCCTTGTGCGTTCTAGCTGGCTAGCGCGTGTAAGCGTACGTACCTTTGTGCGCGCTACTGCGCTAGCGCGTGTAAGCGTATGTACCCTTGTGCGTGCTAGCTGGCTAACGCGTGTAAGCGCACGTACCTTTGTGCGTGCTACTGCGCTAGCGCGTGTAAGCGTACGTACCCTTGTGCATGCTAGCTGGCTAGCGCGTGTAAGCGTACGTAACTTTGTGCGTGCTACTGCGCTGGCTCGTGTAAGCGTACTTAACCTTGTGCGTGCTAGGTGGCTAGCGCGTGTAAGCGTACGTACCCTTGTGCGTGATAGCTGGCTAGCGCGTGTAAGCGTACGTACCCTTGTGCGTGCTACTGCGCTAGCGCGTGTAAGCGTACGTACTCTTGTGCGTGCTAGCTGGCTAGCGCGTGTAAGCGTACGTACCTTTGTGCGCGCTACGGCGCTAGCGCGTGTAAGCGTACGTACCCTTGTGCGTGCTAGCTGGCTAACGCGTGTAAGCGTACGTACCCTTGTGCGTGCTAGCTGGCTAGCGCGTGTAAGCGTACGTACCTTTGTGCGCGCTACTGCGCTAACGCGTGTAAGCGTATGTACCCTTGTGCGTGCTTGCTGGCTAACGCGTGTAAGCTTACGTACCTTTGTGCGTGCTACTGCGCTAGCGCGTGTAAGCGTACGTACCCTTGTGCATGCTAGCTGGCTAGCGCGTGTAAGCGTACGTACGTTTGTGCGTGCTACTGCGCTGGCTCGTGTAAGCGTACTTAACCTTGTGCGTGCTAGGTGGCTAGCGCGTGTAAGCGTACGTACCCTTGCGCGTGCTACTGCGCTAGCGCGTGTAAGCGTCCTTACGTTTGTGCGGGCTAGCGCGTATAAGCGTACGTACTTTTGTGCGTGCTACTGCGCCAGCGCGTGTAAGCGTACGTACTCTTGTGCGTGCTAGTTGGCTAGCGCGTGTAAGCGTAAGTATCTTTGTGCGTGCTACTGCGCTAGCGCGTGTAAGCGCACGTACTCTTGTGCGTGCTAGCTGGCTAGCGCGTGTAAGCGTACGTAACTTTGTTCGTGCTACTGCGCTGGCTCGTGTAAGCGTACTTAACCTTGTGCGTGCTAGGTGGCTAGCGCGTGTAAGCGTACGTACCCTTGTGCGTGATAGCTGGCTAGCGCGTGTAAGCGTACGTACCCTTGTGCGTGCTACTGCGCTAGCGCGTGTAAGCGTTCGTACTCTTGTGTGTGCTAGCTGGCTAGCGCGTGTAAGCGTTCGTACCCTTGTGCGTGCTACTGCGCTAGCGCGTGTAAGCGTACGTACTCTTGTGCGTGCTAGCTGGCTAGCGCGTGTAAGCGTACGTACCTTGTGCATGCTTGCTGGCTAGCGCGCGTAAGCGTACGTACCTTTGTGCGTGCTACTGCGCTGGCTCGTGTAAGCGTACTTAACCTTGTGCGTGCTAGCTGGCTAACGCGTGTAAGCGTTCGTACCCTTGTGCGTGCTAGCTGGCTAACGCGTGTAAGCGTACGTACCATTGTGCGTGCTATTGCGCTAGCGCGTGTAAGCGTACGTACCCTTGTGCATGCTAGCTGGCTAGCGCGTGTAAGCGTACGTACCTTTGTGCGTGCTACTGCGCTGGCTCGTGTAAGCGTACTTAACCTTGTGCGAGCTAGGTGGCTAGCGCGTGTAAGCGTACGTACCCTTGTGCGTGCTACATGGCTAGCGCGTGTAAGCGTACGTACCCTTGTGCGTGCTACTGCGCTAGCGCGTGTAAGCGTACGTACCCTTGTGCGTGCTACTGCGCTAGCGCGTGTAAGCGTACGTACTCTTGTGCGTGCTAGCTGGCTAGCGCGTGTAAGCGTTCGTACCCTTGTGCGTGCTACTGCGCTAGCGCGTGTAAGCGTACGTACCCTTGTGCGTGCTAGCTGGCTAGCGCGTGTAAGCGTACGTACCTTTGTGCGCGCTACGGCGCTAGCGCGTGTAAACGTACGTACCCTTGTGCGTGCTAGCTGGCTAACGCGTGTAAGCGTACGTACCTTTGTGCGTGCTACTGCGCTAGCGCGTGTAAGCGTACGTACCCTTGTGCGTGCTACTGCGCTTGCGCGTGTAAGCGTACGTACCCTTATGCGTGTAATCGTACGTACCCTTGTGCGTGCTAGGTGGCTAACGCGTGTAAGCGTACGTACCTTTGTGCGTGCTACTGCGCTAGCGAGTGTAAACGTACGTACCCTTGTGCATGCTAGCTGACTAGCGCGTGAAAGGGTACGTAGCTTTGTGCGTGCTACTGCGCTGGCTCGTGTAAGTGTACGTACCCTTGTGCGTGCTAGGTGGCTAGCGCGTGTAAGCGTACGTACCCTTGTGCGTACTACTGCGCTAGCGCGTGTAAGCGTACGTACCTTTGTGCGTGCTACTGCGCTAGCGCGTGTAAGCGTTGGTACCCTTGTACGTGCTAGCTGGCTAGCGCGTGTAAGCGTACGTACCTTTGTGCGGGGTAGCGTGAGTAAGCGTACGTACCCTTGTGCGTGCTAGCTGGCTAGCGCGTGTAAACTTACGTGCTTTTGTGCGGCTAGCGAGTGTAAGCGTACGTACCTTTGTGCGTGCTACTGCGCTAGCGCGTGTAAGCGTACGTACCCTTATGCGTGTAATCGTACGTACCCTTGTGCGTGCTAGCTGGCTAGCGCGTGTAAGCGTATGTACCTTTGTGCGTGCTACTGTGCTAGCGAGTGTAAGCGTACGTACCCTTGTGCATGCTAGCTGGCTAGCGCGTGTAAGCGTACGTACCTTTGTGCGTGCTACTGCGCTGGCTCGTGTAAGCGTACTTAACCTTGTGCGAGCTAGGTGGCTAGCGCGTGTAAGCGTACGTACCCTTGTGCGTGCTAGATGGCTAGCGCGTGTAAGCGTACGTACCCTTGTGCGTGCTACTGCGCTAGCGCGTGTAAGCGTACGTACCCTTGTGCGTGCTACTGCGCTAGCGCGTGTAAGCGTACGTACTCTTGTGCGTGCTAGCTGGCTAGCGCGTGTAAGCGTTCGTACCCTTGTGCGTGCTACTGCGCTAGCGCGTGTAAGCGTACGTACCCTTGTGCGTGCTAGCTGGCTAGCGCGTGTAAGCGTACGTACCTTTGTGCGCGCTACGGCGCTAGCGCGTGTAAACGTACGTACCCTTGTGCGTGCTAGCTGGCTAACGCGTGTAAGCGTACGTACCTTTGTGCGTGCTACTGCGCTAGCGCGTGTAAGCGTACGTACCCTTGTGCGTGCTACTGCGCTTGCGCGTGTAAGCGTACGTACCCTTATGCGTGTAATCGTACGTACCCTTGTGCGTGCTAGGTGGCTAACGCGTGTAAGCGTACGTACCTTTGTGCGTGCTACTGCGCTAGCGAGTGTAAACGTACGTACCCTTGTGCATGCTAGCTGACTAGCGCGTGAAAGGGTACGTAGCTTTGTGCGTGCTACTGCGCTGGCTCGTGTAAGTGTACGTACCCTTGTGCGTGCTAGGTGGCTAGCGCGTGTAAGCGTACGTACCCTTGTGCG